>NC_058082.1:487481698-487738554 GCF_014858855.1 Bufo gargarizans
ATTTTTTGGCCATATACTACATCAGGGGCAAGCTGCGCCCGTCACCAAGTGCATTTAACCCTCAGTAGTGTGGTTGGTCAAGCTGTGACACCAAGTGCATTTAACCAGCAATAGTCTGTTCATTTTTTGGCCATATACTACATCAGGGGCAAGCTGCGCCCGTCACCAAGTGCATTTAACCAGCAATAGTGTGGTTATTTTTTGGCCATATCCCAGTCTAATTCTGTCACTAAATCCATACCGGTCACCCAGCGCCTAAATACTAGGCCTCAAATTTATATCCCGCTAAATCTCTCGTTACCGCTGTCCTGTTGTAGCTGGGAAAGTTATTTAGTGTCCGTCAAAGCACATTTTTTGTTCTGGGTTGAAGTACAATTCCCAATTTAGCAATTTCATAATTTAGTGGTTTCTGCTATATCAGAGCTATTTGAAATCTATCCCTAAAAGGGTATATAATATTCAAGGTGCACATTGGGTCATTCAGAATAACTTCACACACACCCGCTACTGTGTATTTTCAAGTCTAATTCTGTCACTAAACCCATACCTGTCACCCAGCGCCTAAATACTAGGCCTCAAATTTATATCCTGCTAAATCTCTCGTTACCGCTGTCCTGTTGTAGCTGGGAAAGTTATTTAGTGTCCGTCAAAGCACATTTTTTGTTCTGGGTTGAAGTACAATTCCCAATTTAGCAATTTCATAATTTAGTGGTTTCTGCTATATCAGAGCTATTTGAAATCTATCCCTAAAAGGGTATATAATATTCAAGGTGCACATTGGGTCATTCAGAATAACTTCACACACACCCGCTACTGTGTATTTTCAAGTCTAATTCTGTCACTAAACCCATACCTGTCACCCAGCGCCTAAATACTAGGCCTCAAATTTATATCCTGCTAAATCTCTCGTTACCGCTGTACTGTTGTTGCTGGGCAAGATATTTAGTGTCCGTCAAAGCACATTTTTTGTTCTGGGTTGAAGTACAATTCCCAATTTAGCAATTTCATAATTTAGTGGTTTCTGCTATATCAGAGCTATTTGAAATCTATCCCTAAAAGGGTATATAATATTCAAGGTGCACATTGGGTCATTCAGAATAACTTCACACACACACGCTTCTGTACATTTCCAAGTCTAATTCTGTTACTAAATCCATACCGGTCACCCAGCGCCTAAATACTAGGCCTCAAATTTATATCCCGCTGAATTTGAATACAATACATTGGGCCAAATAATATATTTGTTGTTGTGGTGAACCATAACAATGAGAAAAACATCTAGTAAGGGACGCGGACGTGGACATGGTCGTGGACATGGTCGGACATGGTGGGTGACGTGAAGCCTCATTCTCTGCTATGACATGCAGACTGATTCTCTGCTGTCATGAAGCCAGATTGTCTGTTACGGGACCTCTCTGCTCTGCCTGTGTGCTAGGCCTAAATATATGCCAATGGACTGTTGCAGTGGTGGGTGACGTGAAGCCTCATTCTCTGCTATGACATGCAGACTGATTCTCTGCTGACATGAAGCCAGATCGTCTGTTACGGGACCTCTCTGCTCTGCCTGTGTGCTAGGCCTAAATATATGCCAATGGACTGTTGCAGTGGTGGGTGACGTGAAGCCTCATTCTCTGCTATGACATGCAGACTGATTCTCTGCTGTCATGAAGCCAGATTGTCTGTTACGGGACCTCTCTGCTCTGCCTGTGTGCTAGGCCTAAATATATGCCAATGGACTGTTGCAGTGGTGGGTGACGTGAAGCCTCATTCTCTGCTATGACATGCAGACTAATTCTCTGCTGTCATGAAGCCAGATTGTCTGTTACGGGACCTCTCTGCTCTGCCTGTGTGCTAGGCCTAAATATATGCCAATGGACTGTTGCAGTGGTGGGTGACGTGAAGCCTCATTCTCTGCTATGACATGCAGACTGATTCTCTGCTGACATGAAGCCAGATTGTCTGTTACGGGACCTCTCTGCTCTGCCTGTGTGCTAGGCCTAAATATATGCCAATGGACTGTTGCAGTGGTGGGTGACGTGAAGCCTCATTCTCTGCTATGACATGCAGACTGATTCTCTGCTGTCATGAAGCCAGATTGTCTGTTACGGGACCTCTCTGCTCTGCCTGTGTGCTAGGCCTAAATATATGCCAATGGACTGTTGCAGTGGTGGGTGACGTGAAGCCTCATTCTCTGCTATGACATGCAGACTGATTCTCTGCTGACATGAAGCCAGATTGTCTGTTACGGGACCTCTCTGCTCTGCCTGTGTGCTAGGCCTAAATATATGCCAATGGACTGTTGCAGTGGTGGGTGACGTGAAGCCTCATTCTCTGCTATGACATGCAGACTGATTCTCTGCTGACATGAAGCCAGATTGTCTGTTACGGGACCTCTCTCCTCTGCCTGTGTGCTAGGCCTAAATATATGCCAATGGACTGTTGCAGTGGTGGCTGACGTGAAGCCTTATTCTCTGCTATGACATGCAGACTAATTCTCTGCTGACATGAAGCCAGATTGTCTGTTACGGGACCTCTCTCCTCTGCCTGGGTGCTGGGCCTAAATTTATGACAATGGACTGTTGCAGTGGTGGCTGACGTGAAGCCTGATTCTCTGCTATGACATGCAGACTGATTCTCTGCTGACATGAAGCCAGATCCTCTGTTACGGGACCTCTCTCCTCTGCCTGGGTGCTGGGCCTAAATTTATGACAATGGACTGTTGCAGTGGTGGCTGACGTGAAGCCTGATTCTCTGCTATGACATGCAGACTGATTCTCTGCTGACATGAAGCCAGATCCTCTGTTACGGGACCTCTCTCCTCTGCCTGGGTGCTGGGCCTAAATTTATGAAAATGGACTCTTACAGTGGTGGGTGACGTGAAGCCTGATTCTCTGCTATGACATGAAGACTGATTCTCTGCTGACATGAAGCCAGATTGTCTGTTACGGGACCTCTCTCCTCTGCCTGGGTGCCGGGGCCTAAATATCTGAGAATGGACTGTTCCAGTGGTGGGTGACGGGAAGCCAGATTCTCTGCTATGGAACCTCTCTCCAATTGATTTTGGTTAATTTTTATTTATTTAATTTTTATTTTAATTAATTTCCCTATCCACATTTGTTTGCAGGGGATTTACCTACATGTTGCTGCCTTTTGCAGCCCTCTAGCCCTTTCCTGGGCTGTTTTACAGCCGTTTTAGTGCCGAAAAGTTCGGGTCCCCATTGACTTCAATGGGGTTCGGGTTCGGGACGAAGTTCGGATCGGGTTCGGATCCCGAACCCGAACATTTCCGGGATGTTCGGCCGAACTTCTCGAACCCGAACATCCAGGTGTTCGCTCAACTCTAATTTTAACCCATTTTTTCCACTAACAAAGCAAGGGTTAACAGCAAAACAAGACTGTATCTTTATTGCCCTGACTCTGCCGTTTACAGAAACACTCCATATGTGGCCGTAAACTACTGTACGGCCACACAGCGGGGGTAGAGTGAAAGGTGTGCCGTATGGTTTTTGGAAGCCAGATTTTGCTGGACTGTTTTTTTGACACCATGTCCCATTTGAAGCCCCCTGATGCACCCCTAGAGTAGAAACTCCATAAAAGTGACCCCCATCTAAGAAACTACACCCCTCAAGGTATTCAAAACTGATTTTACAAACTTTGTTAACCCTTGCACAAGATTTAATGGAAAATAGAGATACAATTTCAAAATTTCACTTTTTTGGCAGATTTTCCATTTTAATATATTTTTTTTCCAGTTACAAAGCAAGGGTTAACAGCCAAACAAAACTTATTATTTATGGCCCTGATTCTGTAGTTTACATAAACACCCCATGTGTGTTCGTAAACTGCTGTACGGGCACACGGCAGGGCGCAGAAGGAAAGGAAGGCCATATGGTTTTTGGAAAGCAGATTTTGCTGGACTGATTTTTTTGACACCATGTCCCATTTGAAGCCCCCCTATTGCACCCCTAGAGTAGAAACTCCAAAAAAGTGACCCCATTTTAGAAAGTACGGAATAGGGTGGCAGCTTTGTTGGTACTAGTTTAGGGTACATATGATTTTTGGTTGCCCTATATTACACTTTTTGTGCGGCAAGGTAACAAGAAATAGCTTTTTTGGAACGTTTTTTTTTTTTTTTGGGTATTTACAACATTCATCTGACAGGTTAGATCATGTGGTAATTTTATAGAGCAGGTTGTCACGGACGCGGCGATACCTAATATGTATAATTTTTTATTTATTTATGTAAGTTTTATACAATAACTTCATTGTTAAAACCCAAAAAATGTTTTAGTGTCTCCATAGTCTAAGAGCCATATTTTTTTCAGTTTTTGGGCGATTATCTTGAGTAGGGTCTCATTTTTTGCGGGATGAGATGACGGTTTGATTAGCACTATTTTGGGGTGCATATGTGTTTGATCGCTTGCTATTACATTTTTTGTGACGTAAGATGACCAAAAATGGCATTTTTTACCGTTTTTTTTTTTTTTTTACGGTGGTCACCTGAGGGGTTAGGTCATGTGATATTTTTATAGAGACGGTCGATACGGACGCGGCTATACCTAATTTGTATACTTTATTTTTATTTATGTAAGTTTTACACAATGATTTCATTTTTGAAACCAAAAAAATCATGTTTTAGTGTTTCCATAGTCTAAGAGCCATAGTTTTTTCAGTTTTGGGGCGATTATCTTGTGTAGGGTCTCATTTTTTTGCGGGATGAGATGACGGTTTGATTTGGCGTACATGCAACTTTTTTGATCACTTTTATTACCTTTTTGGGGACGTAAGGTGGGCAAAATTTCAATTTTCAATAGTTTTTAGGCGATACCTAATATGTGTAGTGTATTTTATTTTTTTCATTTTTATTCAGTGATAAATGTTTTTTTTTATCTTAACTTTTTTTTTAAATTTTTTTTTACCCAGACCCACTTGGTTCTTGAAGATCCAGTGGGTCTGATGTCTGTATAATACAGTACAGTACAATATATATTGTACTGTACTGTATTTTACTTACACTTTGTCTGAACAGATTTATGCCTAGCTCTAGCATAGATCTGTTCAGCACCATGGACAGCAGGATGCTTTATAAGGCGTCCTGTTGCCATGGGAACCTTCCCTGTCTGCCACAACTTCGCAGACGGGGAAGGGTAAGCACAGGGCTGAGGGGGGCTGTCGGGGGGCTCTCTCCATCGGGTGGCTGCAAAGGCACAGCAGCCCCCCGATGGAGAGGGAGGGAGCTCCCTGACCAATGACAGTTAACCTTTTCCATACCGTGGTCCGTACGGACCGCGGTATGGAAAGGGTTAAACGGCTGACATCTGCACAGATGTCAGCCGTTTATACCAGGGTGTCAGCAATGTGCTGACACCCTGGTATACCCACTAGAAACCAACGAATTTTCAAGTGGAGGCGGGCGGGGGATCGCGATCCCGCCTGCCGCATCCCCCTGCGTCCCGCAACGCCCCCACCACCTGCGACACCCCCTGCACCGCCTGCCCGCATAAAATCATGCAGGGGTACAGGGGGGGTGAAAAATCTTTATTTTAGGCACTAAAAAGTTTCTGATCCCCGCGGTCAGGGACCGCGGGGATCAGAAACTGCAAAAAGCGCAGCAAACCGCAGGTCTGAATTGACCTGCGGTTTGCTGCGATCACTGACACGGGGGGGTCACATGACCCCCCCGTCGTTGTGACAGGATGACGGCTGAATGATTTCAGCCGGCATCCTGTTCAGATTAACCCCTGGGGCGCCGGAATCCCGATTTAAAGTTAGGATGTACCGATACGCCCTGAGTCCTTAAGGACTCTGGAAATAGGGCGTACCGGTACGCCCTGCGTCCTTAAGGGGTTAACCAAAAGGTGTGCTTTTGGTGGGTTTTTAATTAATGGTGGTCTGTGCATTACACTATTATGGGGGATCTGTGGATGGCACTGTTATGGGGGACCTGTGGATGGCACTGTTATGGGGGATATGTGGATGGCACTGTTATGGGGGATCTGTGGATGGCACTGTTATGGGGGATCTGTGGATGGTACTGCTATGGATCTGTGGATGGTACTGCTATTGATCTGTGGATGGCTTTGTTATGGTGTGGGGGATCTGTGGATGACACTGCTATATGTCATCCACAGATCCCCCTCATAACAGTGTCCCCCAATACACTGGCCCTCTTCTCACCACAGTATTTATAAACATTAATCCTTATCCTGTCAATAAGCTTAACTAAAGCTGCGCTCTCCCCATTCCCCTGTATAAGTGCAGCACTTACGAACAAGCTTCCATAGCAGTCAGAGTGGACCGCAGCAGTAACGTTACTCACTGACGTCGCGTGCCTGCTTCGCCTGCTTCATTCATAAAGTGGGAAAGTGGGAGGAGCAGGCGCTCGACGTCAGTGAGTGGCGTTACTGCTGCCGTCCGCTTTGCCTACTTTGAAAAGGGACATATTTTTTTGTGGGAATTTTTGCCATTGATCCCCCTCTGGTATGTCACTCTCCATGTTGTGAGCCGATTTGTGCACTTCTTGTAAGTATTTGGTGGCTGCAATAATGACCTTAATCGTCCCGGCCGATGTTCGTCTATCACTAATACAGTGTCTATTGTGATTATATGCTTGGTCAAATTTTTATCCTGTTATAATGTGTTTATTCCTTTTCTCCTACAAGCCTATTGACCGGTCAGGACCCCTCTAGTGCCGTATACTGCCTCAATGAATACTTCTGTTCAGTTTTTACAAAGGAAAATGAAGGAAAGTACCTCAGTTAGGAAAGAAGACTAATTAATCTTTTGATGCATGTGTCTTTACAGAGGAAGAGGTTCTAAGTCAGCTGTCTAAAATTAATACAAATAAGTCACAGGGGCCAGATGGGATACACCCAAAGCTATTAAAAGAGCTTAGCTGTGAACTAGCAAAACCATTAACAGATTTATTTAACCAATCACTGGTAACAGGAGTCGTCCCAGAAGATTGGAAATTAGCAAATGTTGTGCCCATTCACAAGAAAGGTAGTAGGGAGGAATCGGGCAACTATAGGCCAGTAAGCCTGACATCAATAGTGGGGAAATTAATGGAAACCATACTTAAGGAGATTTAAAGATGAAAAACAGCATGGGTTTACTTCAGGGAGATCATGTCAAACGAATCTTATTGATTTTTTTGATTGAGTGACTAAAATAATAGATGGCGGAGGTGCAGTATACATCGCTTATCTAGACTTTAGTAAGGCTTTTGATACTGTCCCACACAGAAGGCTTATCAATAAATTGCAGTCTTTTTGCTTGGACTCCCATATTGTTGAATGGATTAGGCAGTGGCTGATGGACAGAGAACAGAGGGTCGTAGTCAATGGAGTATATTCCCACCATGGTTTTGTTACCAGTGGGGTACCTCAGGGATCTGTTCTGGGACCCATATTGTTTAATATCTTTATCAGCAAAATTGGTAAGGCCTCAATGGTAAGGTGTGTCTTTTTGCTGATGAAACAAAGATTTGTAACAGGGTTGATGTTCCTAGAGGGATACACAAAATGGAAAAGGATTTAGGAAAACTAGAGGAATGGTCAAAAATCTGGTAACTAAAATTTAATGTTGGTAAATGCAAGATAATGTACCAGGGGTGTAAAAACCCAAGAGCAGAATATAAAATCAGTGATACAGACCTAGCCTCAGTATCTGAGGAAAGGGATTTAGGGGTCATTATTTCAGAAGACTTAAAGGTAGGCAGACAATGTCATAGAGCAGCAGGAAATGCTAGCAGAATGCGTGGGTGTATAGCAAGAGGAATTACCAGTAGAAAGAGGGAGGTGCTCATGCCGCTCTACAGAGCACTAGTGAGACCTCATTTAGAGTATTGTGCGCAGTACTGGAGACCATATCTCCAGAAGGATATCAATACTTTGGAGAGAGTTCAGAGAAGGATTGCAGGATAAAACTTACCAGGAAAGATTAAAGGACCTTAACATGTATAGCTTGGAAGAAAGACGAGACAGAGGGGATATGATAGAAACTTTTAAATACATAAAGGGAATCAACAAGGTAAAAGAGGAGAGAATATTTAAAAGAAGAAAAACTGCTACAAGAGGACATAGTTTTAAAGTTAGAGGGGCAAAGGTTTAGAAGTAATATCAGGAAGTATTACTTTACTGAGAGAGCAGTGGATGCATGGAATAGCCTTCCTGCAGAAGTGGTAGCTGCAAATACAGTGAAGGAGTTTAAGCATGCATGGGATAGGCATAAGGCCATCCTTCATATAAGATAGGGCCAGGGGCTATTCTTAGTATTCAGTGTATTGGGCAGACTAGATGGGCCAAATGGTTCTTATCTGCCGACAAATTCTATGTTTCTATACTACCTACTGTATCCTTACAATTTTTTGGGTATTTCTTTATCTATCTACCCTCACAAATTAACCTTCTTTTTCTTATCTCTTCCTTTTATCTTCTTTCCTACTATTACAACCTTTCATGCCCTCCTGGTACTTCACTTTTTATCTTCTTTACCTTCCAAATTCACCTAGTCTTCTTACAATTTTTTTAATTTTTTTTCCATTTTTTCCCTTTTTTCATTTTCTCTTTTTTCATATATATTTTATATAATTTTTATATTTTTTTCTATTTACCCTATTTTTTCTATTTTTTTCTATTTTTGTTCTATAATTTCCATTTTTTTCAACTTTCTGTTTTTGCCCTCTTTTTTCTCTTCATTCATCCCTTCTTTGTTTTGAACCTTTTTTTCTTTATTTTTACATTACTTCTAATGTCATTACTTCCTTATATTTATTTTTTTCCGTTTTATCTAATATTACACAACTTTCCATATATATATATATATATATATATAAATATATATATATATATATATATATATATACATACATACATATACACACACACACAGTACAGACCAAAAGTTTGGACACACCTTCTTATTCAAAGAGTTTTCGTTATTTTCATGACTATGAAAATTGTAGATTCCCACTGAAGGCATCAAAACTGTGCAATTATATACATAACAAAAAAGTGTGAAACAACTGAAAATATGGCATTTTCTAGATTCTTCAAAGTAGCCACCTTTTGCTTTTATTACTGCTCTTGGCATTCTCTTGATAAGCTTCAAGATGCAGTCACCTGAAATGGTCTTCCAACAGCCTTGAAGGAGTTCCCAGAGATGCTTAGCGCTTGTTGGCCCTTTTGCCTTCACTCTGCGGTCCAGCTCACCCCAAACTATCTCGATTGGGTTCAGGTCCGGTGACTGAGGAGGCCAGGTCATCTGGCACAGCACCCCATCACTCTCCTTCATGGTCAAAAAGCCCTTACACAGCCTGGAGGTGTGTTTGGGGTCATTATCCTGTTGAAAAATAATTGATGGTCCAACTAAACGCAAACCGGATGGAATAGCATATTGCTGTAAGATGCTGTGGTAGCCATGCTGGTTCAGTATGTCTTCAATTTTGAATAAATCCCCAACAGTGTCACCAGCAAAGCACCCCCCACACCATCACACCTCCTCCTCCATGCTTCACGGTGGGAACCAGGCACGTAGAGTCCATCCGTTCACCTTTTCTGCGTCGCACAAAGACACGGTGGTTGAAACCAAAGATCTCAAATTTGGGCTCATCAGACCAAAGCACAGATTTCCAATGGTCTAATGTCCATTCCTTGTGTTCTTTAGCCCAAACAAGTCTCTTCTGCTTGTTGCCTGTCCTTAGCAGTGGTTTCCTAGCAGATATTCTACCATGAAGGCCTGATTCACACAGTCTCCTCTTAACAGTTGTTCTAGAGATGTGTCTGCTGCTAGAACTCTGTGTGGAATTGACCTGGTCTCTAATCTGAGCTGCTGTTAACCTGCGATTTCTGAGGCTGGTGACTCGGATGAACTTATCCTCCGCAGCAGAGGTGACTCTTGGTCTTCCTTTCCTGGGGCGGTCCGCGTGTGAGCCAGTTTCTTTGTAGCACTTGATGGTTTTTGTGACTGCACTTGGGGACACTTTCAAAGTTTTCCCAATTTTTCGGACTGACTGACCTTCATTCGGAATGATGGTAACTCGTTTTTTATTTACTTAGCTGCTTTTTTCTTGCCATAATACAAATTCTAACGGTCTATTCAGTAGGACTATCAGCTGTGTATCCACCTGACTTCTCCACAATGCAACTGATGGTCCCAACCCCATTTATAAGGCAAGAAATCCCACTTATTAAACCTGACAGGGCACACCTGTGAAGTGAAAACCATTTCAGGTGACTACCTCTTGAAGCTCATCAAGAGAATGCCAAGAGTGTTCAAAGCAGTATTCAAAGCAAAAGGTGGCTACTTTGAAGAACCTAGAATATGACATATTTTCAGTTGTTTCACACTTTTTTGTTATGTATATAATTCCACATGTGTTAATTCATCGTTTTGATGCCTTCAGTGTGAATCTACAATTTTCATAGTCATGAAAATAAAGAAAACTCTTTGAATGAGAAGGTGTGTCCAAATTTTTGGTCTGTACTGTATATATATCATATCTTACTCGTTTCCGCACAAGATGGGTGCGCTGTCCTATTTGAAACCCACTTACACCGATCCTCCACAGCGCCTCTCTCTTACAACACAACACAGTTTACTCCCATACCACAGCGCTTAATCTTCTATACCACCTTCTTTCCTCTACCCACACGTGGCATTTGGTAAGTGAGTCTCTGGCTACATCATGGCCTACATTAACCATGTGGTCTTACAATTGGCGCAACATCTAAAGCTGACCCATTTATGCCTCTATTCCTTAACTCATAAGATAGAATGACTACTCTCTGTTGATGTCTAATACCTGACAACAGAACAGCAACAATTCTTTATTAGATTAAAAAAAACAGATGCCCTTATCATCTATATATGGGTCCCTAACGTATTCCTATTTTATCTTATTTACTTGATATTACATTTCGCCCTAATCATGTAATAATTGTACTTGCACCATGCTGAAATCATGTTTTGTACCACTAGAACAGTACTGTGATATCGTCTAAATCATGTATTAAGTGTACTTCAACCATATATAGATCATGTTTGTATCTGTACAAATGATGTATATATCTATTTTATGTTTAAATCTATGATATTTTGGACAAGATATCATTTTCAATGTGAGACATATTACCATTTATACTGCTTGGACTACCTCACTGTAACATACTTTCACTTTTACTTTATAATTATGTTTATGTTGTCCATTTTGCTGTAGTCTGAAGAAGGCCACACTGCCAAAATGTCACACTAGTACAGCCACAGAAATGATCAAATAAACAACAAAGTGCATTTCCAGCTGGTATTTACTTTATGCATTGTTTATGGGGTGGGAACCGAGCAATACAGACAGAGTAAAACAAGTATCAAACCGAGTGTAGTTTACTTCTGTCATATATGCAAAGTTTGTCATCACTCATGTCTGTCCCTATCCATATTCTAATATGCTTGTATTAGACAAACATACAAGCTAGGACCAAAATAAAGGTAAGCCACAGATGTATTAAGAGTTTGATAGGAATGGAAAATCAAGTACATGGCAGAAACCTGCACAAATGGTATAAGAAAAATACCACCCTACAAACATCTATGAAGCTGTCTGGTATGGCAACATCGCTAGAGAAGGGGTGAAAATATTCACCAATGCTTTATTTTATAAAGATTATGGAGGCTAGAGATTAGCAACTTTCCCAAAAATTTAAGTGTCATGAAAATTTGTCTGTCAAATTCATTTTGGACCAAATAAATTTGTTCGCATTCTAGAGTACTGCAATTTCGCAAGAAAAGTTGTGTATGACACCCTGAGGTCTCCTAGGACCTCCAAACCATTTCAAGCCGGTTAACAGACAGCATTAGGAATGTCACAGTGACAGTGACATACCGTATATGGCTATTGGTAAACGCCTGGTAGCTTGTGGTAATATATCTTCTAGGAATTCCAATAACTTCAATTTGATGTAGGTTTGAGTTTAGATCTTATTTTTATACATGTCTACAAATCTGTAAAATAGATACTGCAAAGAAGAGCCTATTAGCATTCCAATGAAACTAGTTTTCCTATGTTACAGCTGCAAACTCCATTGCATACTGGCAGAAGAGCACTCAGAGCAGTTGGTGCAATAACTGTCTGCACTCATATCCATTATTACTAATTAGATTAAAGATATTCTTGTTCTTATATTCACTATCTGGTTTAGGATAAAAGTTTACTGAAAAGTCATGCCATTGTATAATGAATAATAGCATAATATGAAAATTTTTAATTGCCGGGGTAATTCTTGAAATGACAATACTGTGTTATTATAGAGATAAAAGTACCTCCTCTCAAAATGCCTATATGAACATTATTGAAGGGATTTAAATCTCCTTTAAGAGCCAGACCTTAAAGGGGTTATCCAATTTCTGAAACAGCCCATCCATGTGCCGGGCCCCTTACAGGTAACATAATTACCCTGCTCCTCACTGCCAGCACCACTCCTGGTCCCCGCACCGCCACTGCTGCTTCTCCCTGTACATGAATGAAAACATCTGGTGTCGGGGGGAGCAGCCAATAGCAGGTGGGGATGGGTGTGAGCCCCTCAAGCATTGCGGGTGATGGTAGGGAGGCTCGTCTGCCATTGGCTGCTCCCCCCAGACACCAGCTGTTTTCATCCTTGTACAGGGAGTAGCAGTAGCGGTGGTGGAAGGACCAGGAGTGGTGCCTGGATCAGGGTAAGTATATTACTTGTGAGGGGCCTGGCACATAGGGGGGCTGTTTCAGAAATTGGATAACCCCTTTAAATGTATTACATTTTCTTGAATGGTCAGCATGTAACATTACATTTCCCCTGCTCTGTTCCTACTTATTTTATATTTATAGTGCTTGAAAAAGCACTGTACTGTTATTCCTGATATTCATATATTCCAAATCAATAAAGGAATGTTCAGAAAATCTAATTTTAACTGCTATAGATAATGTCCCAGGCACAGTCTAACGACTACCCAGTCTCACAGACAGAGCACACATACACAACACTTCTTCTTTCAAACACACTTTAAGCTCTTTTCAAGCACTATGTATTTCCTTCAGAAAATACCAATATAATTCTTTATGATTTTCACCTTAGTGATCTTGTTGCATCTAATATAACATACCAATGCGTTTACAAACATCAAAATGGTGATTCAATATCCCAGCAGAAGGAACTAGAGTAGCAGATGGCAAGTGGCTTAAATTTATGCAAAATAAAAAGTTTATTTTATAGAGACATATTAATTGAATAAATGATAATGTTGTCCATGTTTTATACAGTGCATTCAGAGAGTCTTCAAACCCTTTCACTTTTTAACATTTTACATTATGGTTTCATCATCTTTCTGCAATGAATACCCCATAATGACAAAGTAAAAACAGACTGTTCAAAATCTTTGCTAATTTATTGCAAAGGAAAAACTAAAATATTGTACTGACATAAATATTCAGACCCTTTACTCTGTACTTAGTTGAAACACCTTTGGCAGTGATTACAGACTCACAAATTTCCAGGGAATGATGCCACAAGGTTTGCACATGTGTATTTGGAGATTATCTGCTATTCTTCTTTGTAAATCCTCTCAAGCTTTGTTACAATGGATGGGGACCATCAGTGGACAGCCATTTTCAGGTATCTGAGATGCTCAATTGGGTTCAAGTCAGGGCTCTGGATGGGTCACTTAAGGACATTCACAAAGTTGTCCCTAAGCCACTCCTGTGTTGCCTTGGCTATGTCCTTAGTCAGTGCCTTGTTGGAAGGTGAACCTTTGGCCCAGTTTGAAGTCCAGAACACTCTTGATCAGGTTTTCATTAAGAATATCTCTGTACTTTGCTTCATTTAGCTTTCCCTTAAAGGGGTTATCCCATCTTAGACAATGGGGGCATATTGCTAGGATATGCCCCCATTGTCTGATAGGTGTGGGTCCCACAGCTGGGACCCGCACCTACAAGGAGAACGGAGCGGAGAAAGTGGAGGAGGGCGCACTGCGCATGCGCAGCCGCCCTACATTCATTTCTATGGAGCCGCCATCGGCCCCATAGAAAGGAATGGGAGCGGTGGCCGGCCATGCGCGGTGCGCTCCCATTCACTTCAATAGGAGAGGCGGGGAGCTGTGCCTGGTGGTGGACGGACCCTGAGAAACCCGGGGTCCTCCAGCCACAACTCTCCCCGGCTCCTTTCTCGTTGTAGGTGTGGGTCCCAGAGGTGGGACCCGCACCTATCAGATAATGGGGGCATATCCTAGCAATATGCCCCCATTGTCTAAGATGGGATAACCCCTTTATATCTGACCAGTTTCCCTGTCCCAGCCGTTAAAAAACACCCCTATAGTATGATGCTGCCATTACCCTGTTTCATTGCAGGGATTGTATTGGGCAGTGCCTGGCTTCCTCCGAACAGAACACTTAGAATTAAGACCATAAGATCAATCTTGGTTTCATCAGACCAGAGTAACAGTCTGAGAGTTCTTTAGGTGAGTTTTTTTGCAAACTTTCATGTGTCTTTTATTGAGAAGAGGCTTCTTTCTGGGCACCCTGCCATAAAGTGCTGCAGTGATAGTCGACCTTCCTAACGTTTCTCCTATTTGCACCCAAAATTTGGGTTTTTGGTCACTTATCTTACCAAGGCTCTTTTCCTCCGACAACTTCATTTGGTAGGGTGGCTAGCTCTATAAAGAGTCCGGTTTGTCCCAAACTTCTTCCATTTAAGAATTATGGAGGCCACTGTGCTTGTGGGATGTTTCAGTGCAGAAATATTTTTGTACCCTTCTCCAGATCTGTGCCTCCACACAATCCTGTCTTCGAGCTCTACAGGAAATTATTTCCTCCTTCCAGCTTGGTTTTGGAATTGATATGCATTGTCAGCTGGGAGACCTTATATAGACAGGGGTGTGTGTTTAAAAATAATGCCCAATCAACTTAATTTACCACAGATGGACCCCAATCAAGGTGTAAATCAACTGAAAGATGACTGAGAGAAGTGGAAAGCTACCAGAGCTAAATTTCAAGTACCATAACAAATTTTTGTTTTTCACTTTTAAGAAATTTGCAAACATTTTCAAATATCTGTTTTCATTTTTATTAAGGGGGCTCGAGTGCAGATTATTGGGGGAAACAGGATTTTTTTACATTTTAGCACAAAGCCTCAACATTACAAAATGAGAAAAATTAAAAGGGTCTGAAGACTTTCTGGAGGCATTGCATACCAAATCTCTATTGCAAAGATATATTTGTATTGCACTTTTACTTTCCTTTCAAAATTGCTAAATAGCAGGGAAGATGTTACAATAATAAAGCAAGTTATACTTACTGTACTGGTTCAAACCTTTCCTCTCTTGTACTCATTATCTTCTTTGCTGAAGCAATGATGTGCCTCTTTACCTCTTGTGACCACTGCAGCCAATCACTGGACTCAGTGGTATGCAACACAAGACCACTGCCCAGTGAGGTATTCATGCATGTCACCACTGCAGCCATATTAGCAACATCTAGCCAGGAGGACCAAGCTGTGATTCTGGAATGACGGGGGATTAAAAGCAATTCATATTTTAACCCCATAGTGACCAGCCTGTTTTGGGCCTTACCGATCAAGTGTTTTCCTTCCTTTTTTCATCTTCGCGTTCCAAGAGCAATCATTTTTTATTTTTTCCGTCAATATAGCTTCACGAGGGCGTGTTCATTTTTCAGTATAAATAACAATATTTTTTTTTTCTCTGGGTCAGTGCAATTACAGCGATACCAAATACAATTAGCATAATTTATCAACAAGTATAAATTATCAATTCTTTTTTTTCTTTTTTTTTTTTACATTGTTCACCGTAGGGGATAAATTACATGATGTTTATTTAGTGTGGGTAGTTACGGACACAGCTATATGAAACATATGAGGGAGATTTATTTGTGCATTTTTTCATGGAAAAAGGTGTATTTTTATTTTTGCTGGAATTTTTTTTCTTTAATAAATGTTTTTTTTTTAACTTATTTTTAACACTTAATAATCCCAACAAGGGAAATATAGCAGACAACATTTGTATTGATTTTAAAATGCAATGCACTATCCCTATAATGCATTGCATTCTATTATGAGTACTTTACTAACACTGACCAGAAGGCTGTGCCAGAGAGGAGCAGCCTGCTGGAAACTACTCAAGGCTGGTTGGGGGCCTATATTAGACCCCAGGAAGCCTTCACACACATCGGCACCCCACGATCGCATTTGTGGGGTGCAGATGGGAGACAGAGGGAGTCCGCTCTATCTGTCAGCGCTTTACATGCGGTGGGGGGACCAATGCCCGTGGCATGTAAAGCCTTACCCTGCTTTCACACCTGAGCGTTTCCCAAACGCGTGTCAAACGCGCGTTTTTGACGCGCGTTTCTGACGCGCGGTTGTTGTAATAGTAAACGCGCGTTTGACGCGCGTTTGTGTCATTGACTGCAGTGTCCTATGGCCACAAACGCGCGTCAAAACGCCCCAAAGAAGCTCAAGTACTTGTTTGAGCGTCGGGCGTTTTACAGCGCGATCGTACGCGCTGTAAAACGCCCAGGTGAGAACCATTCCCATAGGGAAGCATTGGTTTTCAAGTGTTGAGCGTTTTACAGCGCGTTTGAACGCGCTGTAAAACGCTCAGGTGTGAACTTAGGGTTAGGCTCATTTCACGCTAGTGTTTTTGCTGGATCCGGCAGGGTCCAGCAAAAACCCTTCTGTTGCTGAACCGGTTGTATTATCTTTAACATAGCCAAGATGGATCCGTCATTAACTCCATTGAAAATCAATGGGGGATAGATCAGTTTTCTATTGTGTTAGATAAAATGGATCTATGCCCATTGACTTGCATTGTGGGTCATGACGGCTCTATCTTGCTCCACATCCCAGCATGGAAAGCAAACCGCAGCATGCTTGCTCTCTGGTATGAGAACGGAATAGAATGCATTTTGGAGCACTCCGTTCTGTTCAGTTACATTTTGTCCCCATTGGCAATGAATGGGGGCAAAACGGAAGCGTTGCTTTCCGGTATTGAGACCCTAAGACGGATCTCAATACCAGAAAATATTAACGCTAGTGTGAAAGTAGCCTTAAACAGCCATATGCCTTTTTACGGTGGTCACTAAGGGCTTAGCCTAGACAACCTCTTTAAGCCACCATGATAACCCCTGTCCATATGCCCCGTTTTCCCTTCTATGATTGTCAAGGATGATAAGCCAGGCCTGAGTTTATTAACTGATTACTGCCTTTGCTTCTTTTACCCTTATAGGCATTTATACTATCTTCTTATAATTTTGGTTTTAAAGATACAAATGTCGCAAAGCTAAACTGGACATTTAAAGAGTTTGTCCATGGTTTAGCTGCCAACAATGGAGTTTTATATGGCACCCGATTATGGAAAAATGACCTAAGTGTAATACGCAGAAACTCTTTTTTAACCTTGCAATTGGCTTAATCAAATGGCTCAGGTTGCAGGCAAAAGACATACAAAGCCATAGTGTATTTTAAAAACTATAATATATCTCATTCTACTGGATATAATCTTGGGGCTGAGTAAACTGTGCCCTGAGTTACTGTTCTTATCAAAACCAATTTGCATAACATAATCACCTACATATGTAGTCTTTCAAAATCTCTTCATAGTTAAGAACCAGATTCAATTTTACACTATTAAATGGGTCATTAACCTTTGTTAATGCCATGCTAATCACTGTTTCTTCATCACCATAGGATATAAAGTGAACATACTGCAGGATAACATAAAATCCAGGAACACAGAGATGAAATGAAGACTGGTAAAACTACAGTAAGGTAATGGGGTACAATGAACAAAAAAATATTTTTCAAGGTTTGGTAACATTGACATGGAGTTTTCAGAAATTATTCACACCAGTGCATATGAATGAAAATCCCAATAAATATGAATTTGCTAAAATGTAATGTTTCTCCATTTAAGTGAAAAGGGCTGAGTTGAAATACCAGGGACATCTTAAGGAAAAAAGAGGCACTGTGTGACACACACTTTATTTCTAATCTTAGACAACCTTATTAATAAATCAATTTGAACCTAGCAAAAAGAGTTTTTCAATGAAGTAGATCTGTATCAGCTGTGTCACCTGTCTTACGGTTCTTCTAAAGAAATTATCTAAGTGATACTGCACTTTGCTGCATGGGAGCCACCAGGATGCTATTTCTTGGCGTAGTCTCTGTTCAAGTGTCTGCGGAACCAGGAAGGTCAAGAGACACCAGTGCAGAACACTGAAGAATCAAGCAAAACCATAGTAAGAGAAAAGGCCAAGGTTAGGGCAGGCAAAATTCATGCAATCTAATAAAAAGTCTGAGGTAAGGGCAGGCCGCTCACGGTCAGAACAGGGAACAGGCAGCTAAGGGTCAAGTCCAGGAAACAAGCAGAAGTCGATACAGGCGAAGGCAAACTTAGAAACAGCATACCTTTGCAAGGCATTTGCAAACTAGAACCTATTGCTCAGGCACCTTCCAATAGAAGATGGAGGGAAGGCCAACATGCACTGTATGTGCAGAGAGAGATAATTAGGCAACAAACCGCTGCCTTCTTGAAGGGATAAAGCTACTCCGGTGACTGTATCCATCAAAAAGAGGGAGAGAAAGGTCAGAGCGGTCACACCGCCGGAACTCATAGTTGACAAGCAGAGCTGTGAAGACCACTGGCCACAACTGTAACAAGTTTCCATAAAAATGCAAAATTTATTTCCATATATTCTTTCCGGAAACCAAGGGTAATGTTGGCTGGCTTATGATACTCCGTTTTTGTGCGAATCTCTACAAAAAGGAGTTACCAACAAAGAGCTGTGTATCTGATGTGGGGCTCTCAGGTTTCCTTTTCTTTTTGATAGGAGATTACCTTGTATGGCTTATCTCCAAAGAAGACTTTTGTAGGGATGCAAGTACAGCCATACATAAAGAAAATCTTATTGTGACAACCCAATGATTGAACAGTTTAAGGCTATAACTAAAAATGTAGTGGTGAAAATTGATCTATGAAACACAAGCAGATATGCATCATTATTAGAGTTGAGCGAATCGAATACCAGGAAGTAGAATTAGATCCGAATTTCAGGAATTATTAGATTCGC
The DNA here is from genome assembly GCF_014858855.1 of Bufo gargarizans. Classification (NCBI taxonomy): domain Eukaryota; kingdom Metazoa; phylum Chordata; class Amphibia; order Anura; family Bufonidae; genus Bufo; species Bufo gargarizans. The sequence goes on from NC_058082.1 coordinate 487,500,804, forward strand.
CTAGAAGCTGAATTTCCTCGGGCTTTGTTTCAGCGAATGAATTAATCCTGAAATTTAAAACTTGGCACCTCCATTTGCACGCGAAGGGCCGCCAGCCTCCACCTTGCTTGAAGATCTCGTCTGAAATTCCATGCGGCGCGAGAGTCGGCGTAGTGACGTAATCTAATTTCTAAGAGAAAGAAATCTGACTGTCTCAAAAGAAAATTGCCCTGGTCCTAACCAACTTCATAGGCTTTGCAGTCCATTCTATTGTCTTAAAGCAGTTCCCATATTCAGCTTCACTACTTTTCAATTTCTTTCACTTCTAAACATCTCAAACCTTTACCGTTAGCTTTGTGTCTAGTATATACAGTATATATTTTTCGGCATGCAGAATTTCAAAAAGTACCATAATATACCGTGGCCCTTATTTTTCCTTAAGGCACTTTGTCACCATATTTCAAGTACAAATCCAGTTAGTCTGTTTGCTACCACTTATGTAGGGATAGCATCCGATGCAACAGAAGAGTTAATATTGTAGCATTATTCCCATTCTCATATTTTATAACTGAATATTTGAAGACTCAGATACATTTTAATAATGGAATGCATTATATATATTATTTTTTTTCAGCAACTAAATTTGATGAACATTGACTGGACATTTTTGTGCCTCAAGACAAAGATTCCATAACTGATAAGTATCTTCCATTTAAGGTGTGGTTGAAAAAAATATAGAAGTTCCAAGTGCATAGTGGGCACTAGATTTTATGGACTATCTGGAATACTGTGATGCTGTATAATTATGCGGGTTGATCCTCATATTACTAGAGAGTGTCCGAACTATACATGCAGAAGATGGGCATTTTGCCTTATTTTTAGAGTGCTGTTAATCTTTGCTGTACAGCAGTTACCTGGTCAATTTATTATATCTCTATTTACTGTAAAGAACCTCTGTCAGCATAATCAAGCCTTTGAAACCAAGCATGTTGCGTGGTAGGCTTGGCCATGCTGATTAAAATAATACCCTTGTTATGTCTGTAGGTTGAACCGTTGCAGATTTATTTGCATTTTTTTAGTAATATGCAAATGAGTGGGTTCGAAAACCATGGGGCTCTAATCTGGACACTCCCCCATGATTGACAGGGCTAGAAAATCAAGCAAGAAGGGTACTGCCCAGCTCAGAGGAGTTGTCTCTAGAACGGGGCCTCCAAAATGAAGGAGAGCATACCACGCAGGCGGCACCGTACGCTCATCTGTTTTCGGCACTCCCATAAAAGTAAATAGAGGGTGGCCACATTTGCATGGTACAACCACATTCCCTTTTTGACCCTGTTCTAGAGCCAGTTGCAGGTCCCAGCGGGTGGGACCCACATCTATTAGACATTGTGACATATCCTACCGAATAGGAAGGCTGTTTAAAAAAAAAAAAACAACAACAAAAAAACCTATACCACACAATGTAAAAATGTGTAGTAAAAAATTAAAGCTGGCAAGCTGACTAAAAATAGGGAGCTTTGTGTCTGTAGCTGTCATGGGTCCCAATACACTTGTAAATCTGATCCTGTGTTTGCCCTAATAATTGTATATAATACATATTATGAACAAAGAAATCCATTGATCTATGACAAATGGTGTTTATATCCTAGAAGAATTTATGTCTCTGAACACATTAGGTTTAAGATAATAAATGCATGCTATAGGTTGGTTTCAAGAGAAAGCCCCATCAACAAGCCGAGGAAGATAAAATATCTGTTTCTGTCACTGTGTCCATGTATATAAAGAACACTTTATAATGATTTATGGATACACATTCGGATGAGAGTAAAGCTTCATCTGACCCTGAAGGAAATCCATTAATTCTATGAGTAGGAACATCACTGAACTGTATTAGGTAGAACTAATTAGCAATTAGAGGCAGAAGTGCTAATGGAATGAAAAGGGGAATCAGGAGCTTTCTAGGTAAGAGGATGAGAAATAGTGGATATGTCACTCAAGATCAATAGACCAGACTAGTTGGACACATTACTGGAATGAAATAAAACAGCTAAAATGGTTTTCTTTCCTTTATTTAATTTTTTTGGTGCAAGCCCAATTTATTAATGGAAATAAAACTAAGTGTGAAATATGAACTCAGCAAGTTACAGAGTCATCCTTGCAGTATTTGTCACTGTCTCAGATCTTTTATGGAGAGAAATATTCAAAATTAAACCTTTGTATGTAGAGCTTCTAGAATAAACTATTTGTTTTTTATTGTAAACTGAACAAAGCCGAAAAAGCAAAAAGCAAAAAAAATAAAAAATTCATTTTGGGAGAAACGTGGAGATAAAATCCTCTGTAGGTGACAGATGTCATGTAGATTTGTAAGCCCTCATGGGCAGGGCCCTCTCTCCTTCTGTACCAGTTTGTAACCCGTCTTGTTTATGATTAGTGCACTTGTCTGTATTATGTATGTATACCTCTTCTCAACTGTACAGCTTTTTGGAATGAATGGCGCTTTAATAATAATAAATAATAATGTGTAAAAGTAAGGCATACATTGGAGGTCATTCGGTCACCTTGCATGGTTTTACATCTGTGCCGCAATACAGATGAATACCAAACAAAATGGGGAAATTTACAAACACAGGCCAGGCAGTCTAAAGATTTCCTTCCGTGCACTCTGGAAAATTTGGAAATGAGAGTTTTGATCTGGCTTTTCTGTTTTATTTTTAGTCTTTTTGCTAAGTTATAACTACTTTTATCTAAACCAAACCACTTTTGTCTAGAGAGGAGCAAAAAGTATTTGTCCTAAATTTTTTGTCACAAATTAAACCCAAATGCTGGGAGATTTATTTTAGCAAATCTCCCCCCTTAATCTCAGATTACACCATGACAAGAGACTGTTAGGCCTCTTTCAGACGGGCGTCATATTTTTGGCCCGGATAAGAGGCGTGTGCGTTGCGGGAAAATGCGTGATTTTTCTGCGCGAGTGCAAAACATTGTCATGCGTTTTGCACTCGCGTGAGAAAAATCGTGCATGTTTGGTACCCAAACCCGAACTTCTTCACAGAAGTTCGGGCTTGGGATTGATGTTCTGAAGATTGCATTTTTTTCCCTTATAACATGGTTATAAGGGAAAATAATAGCATTCTGAATACAGAATGCTTAGTATAATAGTGCTGGAAGGGTTAAAAAAAATAAAAAAGTTAACTCACCTTATCCTCTTGATCGCGTAGTTCCCGGTCGGTCTCTTCTTTAGCTGTGGGCTAAATGACCTGTGGTGATGTCAGATCACATGCTCCAATCACATGGTCCATCACCATGGTCGCTATGGCTGAAAATACATATAGAACAACACTTAGTGTAACAGCACTCTACAAACCAAATAAAGTACAAAGGTATATTATATTGCAAATGCTATGCTAAGAAATTAGACATGCTGAGCAAATACATTTTGTACAAAATAATTTGAGCCTTCTGCCGCACGCCAAGGCGATCTCTAAAGGACGGGTCCTAACACTAAACTCACCTGTTATTTGCCATGACAGCGACCATGAAATTCAGAAAGTGTAGGTCCCCCATGCCAGCTGGGCCCCTTTTGGTTTTTATCTCTATGGTGCCAAAATAGCCTCCATTGAATCTATTGTGGGCAAGGGCCTGCTGCTGAGCTGACCATCTAAAAAAATTGGTGGGCGAGGGCCTGATGCCGAGCTGACCATCTTTAAAATTTTGTCGGCAAGGGCCTGCTGCCGAGCTGACCAGCTAAAAAATTAGGGGTGAGGGCCTGCTGGTGACCCTCAAAATCATTATGGGTGACGGCCCACTGATGAGCTGACCCTCCAAAACATTAGGAGCGAGGGCAGCCTAATAAGCATGTTGAAATGATGAAGGAGAAGGACACGAAAAGGGAGATTCAACCATATACCCTTTTTGTGGTGGAAGGGGTGCATGGGAATACAGTGTATTCAATACATCATAAAAGCCACATTTAGAGTGGCTTTATGTTCAGTCGCTTTCCTCTGGTGGAGTCGAGAAGTCAGAGGCAATCCAGGCCTTGTTCATTTTTATAAGAGTCAACAGGACAGCATTTTCATTTGAAAGTCGTATGCGATTATCAGTTATTATGCCCCCAGCAGCACTAAATGCACACCAACAAAACGCGGGCGGCTGGGCAGTAGAGCGCCAGTTCGTGCCATGTGTCCAGCTTGGAGACCCAGTAGTTGTAAGGCACACAGGGATCACTGAGAACGCTGATACTGTCTGCTACGTACTCCTTCACCATCTTCCAAAATTTTCTCCTTGTGACACCAGGCTGCGCATCAGATTGAGGTTGCTGGCAGGGTGTCATAAAACTGTCCCACTGATTGTGTTCCCCTCATCTCCCCTCCTTGGTTGGCCAAGGAACTATGTACTCTGCAGCCAGCGTTGTCAGCTTGACATTTTTGGAACAAATATGTTTACAAGGACATTCTGGTATTGCAACATTTTGCTCGTCCTCTTCACCATAGGAATGAGAGATTAGAAGTTTTCTTTATAGCGGAGGTCGAGAAGGGTGAACAGCCAGTAATCTGTGTTGGCCAAAATGCATACAACGCGAGGGTCACGGGAAAGGCAACCTAACATAAAGTCAGCCATGTGTGCCAGAGTACCAACAAACAATACTTCACTGTCCTCATCAGGAGGATGACTCTCAATCTCCTCATCCTCTTCCTCCTCTTCTACCCATCCACGCTGAACAGATGGAATAAAACTTCCATGGGTACTACCCTCTGTAGCAGAAGCAACTGTCTGCTGCTCCTCCTCATCATCATCATCCAATTTGCGCTGAGAAGATGAACTGAGGATGGTCTGGCTATCACCCTGTGTACTTTCTTCCCCCATTTCCACCTCTTTCACATGCAAAGCATCTACCTTAATTGTGAGCAGCAAGAATTTGAGTAGACACATAAGTAGGATGGTTATGCTGATAATAGCGTTATCGCCGCTCACTACACGTGTTGATTGCTCAAAGTTGCGTAAAACCTCTCAGAGGTCAGACATCAATGCCCATTCGTCGCTTGTAAAGAGCGGGAGCTGACTGGAAGGGTGACAACCATGTTGCAGCTGGTATTCCACTACTGCCCTCTGCTGCTTACAAAGCCTGGCCAACATGTGGAACCTAGAGTTCCAACGCGTGCTTACGTCACACAAAAGTAGGTGAGCTGGCAATTGCCAGTTCAAGAACAGCCTGTTGTCGCTTATGCACTGCAGTGCTACATTGCTTCCAGCTACTGACTGATGGCTGAGTGGTGCTGCAAGATGATAATTCAGAGGTTGAAGTGGAGGAGAAGGCAGAGGAGGAAAAGGGGGGGTTTCAGCCACTAACGTAGGTGGCAGTAGAAACCTGATGGAAGTAGGACCCACCATCCTTGGCGTCAATAGCACCTGTGCCATCCCAGGGTATGACTCTCTCCCAGCCACCACAACATTCACCTAGTGTCAGTTGTTATGTGGACCTTCCCAATGACTGTGTTGGTCAAGGCACAGGTGATGTTACAGGACACATTCTGGTGTAAGGCTGGGACTGCACACCGTGAAAAATAATGGCGGCTGAGTGCTGTGGGACAGATGCCGCAATCAGGCTGCATCCCCTCCAACAGCTCCCAGTCCTCTCCCTCGGCGCTACACCTAACCACGCCCCCACATGAACCCACAGATCCAGGCCGGCACGCTGTCTCTCTGGCCCCGCCTCTCACCAGCGTTAGCCCCGCCCCTCGTGCGTTAGCCCCGCCCCCCGCCCTCCGATTTAGCCCTGCCCCGTTACCTCCCCTGACAGGCTCCAGTGCTCCGCTTAATCATGCCTCCACATGAGCTCCCTGTCTTTCACCTGGACAAGTCCCTCCTTTCACCGCCCACCTCAGGCCCCACTCGTGTTCCCCAACCACACCTCCCTACTGAGGCCTCTCCTCTGGACCCGGCCAGTCCCTCCCACCCACTCCCCTTTCCTTCAGCAGCGCGGGCACTGAAAAGGTCAGCGTTCTACACGTGCCTCTCCAGATGAGCCGTGACACTCTCCTAACCTTCCCGGCTCAGGTAAGATGCCCTAGGGCTTAAAGATTTGCTATATATTCCTCTTTTTAAAGCCATAGTAGTAACACTCCTGTTGGCTAATAGATAATATATACCCCCTAATTAACTGCCAGTAGACATTTTACATTTGCTAATTATATCTGATAGTGCCTGTGTATATATATAAACATATGAAATATCAGTAACTATACTTTAAAGCCTGACCCTGGATTCATTTTTCATCTGCCATTCTGTGGCCAATATAACACAAAATCCATTCTTACAATAGAAATAGTACTTTAAATATAGTAACATAGATACAATAGCATTATTTTTAATCCGTACTCATTTTTACCGTTTATGATCATTACTACTGATTTATTTTTATGTGTATGTATGTATGTGTATATATATATATATATATATATATGTGTGTATGTATGTGTGCATATATATATATATATGTGTATATATTTTGTAATCCCCTTCCTTTGTGTATTTTAGTGATACTTACCATTTTTATATGTTTTGGTACCTATATTTACAGCTATATTCATCAATACCTATCTATTTATTTATTTATTTATATATCCCTTTTTATACAGAATTATTATAGGGAAGCACAAAATTTATGTCTTCAAATATATGTTTCTCTGCTTTTGTTTTATTTAACCTTTCTTTTAGACTTGATAAAGGGGACTTTACCCCGAAACGCGTTGTCTTATAAATAAATGGAATACTGCCGAAATTAAAACACGGTCCTTGTTTGGTTGTCTCTTGCGCCCCCAGCAGTCCACACGCTCCACTTAAGGTGTAGCGTACTTCTCTTCATCGCAATCAGGCTGCGGAAGACCTCCGTGTCCACAAGCCTAAATAGCAACATTTCCAGGGTCAGCAATTTGGACAGGTGCGCATTTAGTGCTATGGCCTGTGGGTGGGTGGCTGGGTATTTGCGCTTTTGTTCAAATGCCTGGGGTATGGACATCTGTACGCTGCGCTGGGACACAGAAGTGGATGTGCTAGCTGATGGTGCTTGCGAAGGTCCAGGTGCAGGGCGGGAGGCATCCAGGCCTGCGTCTTGGACAGAGGATTGGCCAGCACGTAACACAGGGAAAGAGGAGGCAGTGGTGTGACCTGCAGACACAGATTGTGAACCCAGGCGTTCGGCCCACCTATTTGGGTGCTTTGATGCCACGTAGCAGATCATGCTGGTGGTGGTGAGTTTGCTAGTGTTCACGCCCCTGTTAATTTTGGTACGGCACAGGTTGCAAATGACAATTCTTTTATCGTCCGCACTTTCCTAAAAAAAGCGCCAGACTGTGGAACACCTACCTCTTGGCAAGGGAGATTGCCACAAGGGGGTGCTCCGGGGAACAGTTGCGGGCCTGTTTGGTGTGGCCCGCCTTCTCCCTTTTGCCACCCCAGTGCCTCTTCCAGCCTGTTGTGGTGCTTCAGATCCCTCCCCCTCTCTACTGCTGTGTTTGCTCGGCTTGCCACTTTCCCAGGTTGAATCAATTGACTTCATTGTCCACCACCTCCTCTTTCACTTCCTCACTCTGGTCATCCTCCTGACATGTTGACCTAACAACAACCTCAGTTATTGACAACTGTGTCTCATCCTCATCATGAACCTCTTGAGACACTAATTGCTATTGGGTTATTAGCAACAGTGTCTCATAATCATAATTCACCTCGTGAAACACTAATTGCTGTTCCCTACTGTCATCTTCTTCTGACTGTGGATGCTCCAGAGTTTGGTAATCAGGGCACAAGATCTCCTCATGTACCTCTTCAAGCGGCCTTGGCGAGAGGCCCAAATTAAGGAATGGCGATGTAAACAGCTCCTCGGAATATCTGAGTGTGGGACCACATGTTTGCTAAAACTATCCATGGTGGGTGGAAGGAGTATCAGGGTGAGGATTCTGTTGACCAGACTTTTGGCTACTGAGACTGGACTTTGTGGAAGACAGAGTGGTGCTTAACTGACTTTAAGCATTATCTGCTGCAATACAACTATAGTCCTTAAAAAGACATTTGGGTTTCTAACAAGCATAAAAGCTACAATATTCCTATTTCATTCCCTACATTATCTTTCCCTTCTGCTCTCCAGCTCTCCCTGATTAAGACTGAGCCTAACACGTAGCCTCGTTCCGACCAGCCAATCACTTTAATGCCAGTAGCCAACATGGCTACGACATTACAGTGAAAGGCAGTACTTACCAGCACATTTATTGGCTGCGTAGCAGCCAACAAATGTGCGGGGAGGAGACTCGAGCATCGCCCTCGAGCACACACATTATTCGGCCGAATACTGCGATGTGCCGAGCATCTCGATGCTCTGGTAAAATTTGTATTTGGCCGAGCACTATTCATTATGTCTCTTGCTCTATGATGCTGCTGACAAGTGATTAGAAGCACAGATCTGGTCTATTACACATAGGATTTACAGCTCTTTGCATGAGTTATAGTTTTGTTAAAAGGATCAAATACAGTTATTTATTATTATCCAGCAGTGTGATCAAGAACAGACAGATGATACTTGGTCCAGTGAATAGAGCTCCAGTATAGCCTACTGCCTGCTCTGTGGCACTATGTCCTGAGGAGCCTGATAGGGATTCTGTGACTTGTGAACTAAGTGAACGCAGGGCCGTCTTTAATATTGATTGGACCCTGGGCAAGAATTTACTTGGGCCCCCTGGATCCCGCCTTCACACACCCTAGCATGCAATCACGCCCTCCACCACAACACACAGTGAATGGGTCCGCATCCGAGCCGCCAAATGGCGGCTCCGATGCGGACCCAAACAACGGCCGTGTGCATGAGGCCTAAGCACATGCAGTCTCAGGAGTGGTCCACACATCACCCCTGCCTTGCAGCCTCACAGGAGTACAGGACCAGTATCTGTACACGTATGTATGGCATAATTGGGATGCACATCACACATGACATGACACAGGTCTTTACCAGGCTGCAGGCCAGCAGACACATTATTATTGCCACATGTGTCACATGCCACTACTGACTGTACAGCCGTTCAGAGTTCAGACAGTTCACAGTTCCACTTCCTTCAGAAAAGCGAGCCTGCTGTGCACTCCAGCGACTCACAGATAGAGGCAGTGGCGTTGCTATGGCTGGTGTCACCCTTTGCTCAGGGGGGCCCTCATGGTGTGGACTGGTCATTCTTTTCTAAGGAATATAGTTTAACCGTTTATGTTCAAAAGAGAAAAAAAGAGGTCACTAAGTCAGCTCCAATCGGATATCTGCATAGACCCAGAGTCTTGGTCTATGTGCAGATATCTGATTTCTTATTTTCTCTTTTGCACATAAATGGTTAAACTATAACTATTCCTTAGTGAAAATGACCAGTCCAGTCCACACCATGAGGGCCCCCCTGAGCAAAGATTAGTAAATGTGGCAAGTGATGGCCCCAGGCCACAGTTCAGCAGCAGAGTCAGACAGAGAGAAGAACCCAACCCCTGCCCTTATGTCTCCTGGGGCTCTCTATAATAATCCCCCACAAATTTATGAATGGTCGGATCTGGTGACCTGACCGGTTTCTTCTAATATAAAATAAAGTCAATATATATATGCCTATGCGCAGCGTGGCACAGCTTTTTGCTTACCTCCTCCTCAGTCCTGTCCTCCCCTCCTGGCGCAGCAGTGGCAGGTCGACTCTGGCTGCCTGACTGACTGTACTATTATTAGGTAGAGCAGGTCAGTGACTTGAGACTGGTCTGGTTCTTGTCTGGTAAGTGGTCACATCACGTGAGGCTGTGACTCACTCACCACCGCCACCCAATCCCTTTAGCCTCCGGACCGGAGGTGGGGACTTAGTCCCTGCTGATGCCTGCTCTGCCATGGCGCTTCACCAGGCTGTGGTGACTCACACAAGACACACCCCCTTTTACCACGTGAGTGACGGTGGCCGGGGTAGGGTTGCCACCTTTTCTTCAAGCCAAACCCGAACAGAAGGGAGGGAGAGCCCCCTTCCAAGCCCCGCCTTCCGCCTCCAACCATGTCCCGTCTCCACCCCTGGTCGCTGTCGCACCGCGATCATTACGCCCCTGATCCCAGGCCTGCGCCGTCCCGTTTAGTATTCGGCTCAGGCGTGGGATTTATGGGATGAAGAGGAGAACTCGGACGTCAATCAACTGGACATGGGCGTGCCACTGCCAAAGGGTGAATAGACAGAGCCTCTAGGTGCTGCAGGAATGCCCTCATAGCACCTAGAGGCTCATTAGCATATTATAAGTCTTTATTTTAAGAGAACGGCGGCAGGCAGGCAGGGAGTTATGTACTGCTGACATCAGCACATCACTAATGTCAGTCAGCTACATAACATAAAGTTTTTTCTGATGATTGACAGATACAGAAACCTGTTTAAAGGGCTTCTGTCACCCCACTAAACTTTTTTTTTGGCTTCTTATAATCCCTATACTGCAGTCTGCAATATATGAATACATAATGTTATTAGTCATTTTGGTTCAGTAGATAATGAATAAAATGGACTTTTATAATATGTAAATTACCTGTCTACCAGCAAGTAGGGCGGTTACTTGCTGGTAGCAGCCGCATCCTCCTCTCATAATGACGCCCCCTCCGCATGTTGATTGACAGGGCCAGCGAACGCAATCGTTCTCTGGCTGGCCCTGTCTGCTATCAAGATCTTGCGCCTGCGCTGTAAAGGTATTCGGTCAGCGCAGGTGCACTGAGAGGAGGACGCTCGCTCGGCCGCTCCTTCCTCAATGCGTCTACACCGATGACGTCACATCTACACCCGGAGCAGGCGCACTGAGGAAGAAGCGGCCGAGCGAGCGTCTTTATGATAGGACGATGCGGCTGATACCAGCAAGTAACCGCCCTACTTGCTGCTAGACAGGTAATTTACATATTATAAAAGTCAGTTTTATTCATTATCTACTGAACCAAAATGATTAATAACATTATGTATTCATATATCGCAGTATAGGGATTATAAGAAGGCAAAAAAAAAAAAAAAAAAAAGAGTTTAGTGGGGTGACAGAAGCCCACACTGTTACATACAATTACACAATTCAAATGTTTTATATTTATACCTTTTTAGAAGTGAGTGACTATCTAGGACAGAGTCAGGACTCAGAGTCAGGACTGTATTGGTCAGGTTGAAAAAACTGCTGCACAGGGCACTGGGCTGGGCACTACATGGGCAGGCTCAGGCTGCTGGAGCTGGACTGGAGAGGAGAAGAAGAATGATTTCTCCCACGGAGCTCCCTCTGCCTCTCTCTCTGATGTCATCACTTCCTGTGGACTTGACTTCCTTATCAGAGAGAGGGAGGGAGGGACTGGGAGGCAGGGGAGGAGACTGAACAGTGAGTGAACACAGCGCTGCCTGGCATCACTGTAGTGTGTAGACTGGAGGAGGGAGGGGGGAGGCTCGGGAGCGCTGCGCTCAGCTGATCACCCGGAGTGACAGCTTAAATATGCGATCGGAGTCTCGGTCGGTCGGGCCACACTGCAGTTTGAATGAATAATCCTGTGCCCGGCGCTGCTGCATATTAGATACGATAAATAGAGTCAGAGCCGCGAGTTGGGCCAGGGCCCCCATGAGCAACTGGGCCCGGGGCAGCTGCCCCTTTTGCCCTGCGGCAAAGACGGCCCTGTCTTTTACTAGAACTAATGACTTTTTTTATTTTAAGAAAGTTAGCAATATTTATTTATTGATATGCTGTATACTGCACCAGATAACAAATAAAAAGTAAATGACAATGTTAAAACAGAAGCATTAAACCAACAGTGAAACATTGCCCACCCCGCATTGCTGATTGGTCTGTGTGGACTGAGGAGGTGGAGGAGGGCTCAATAATGACATTATAGTCCATGTTTTTGTATAATGTAATCTAATGCTTGTTCCTTAAAGGCGTTGTCTCATCTCATACATCATGGGCTTACTGCTAGGATATGCCCCGGATGTCTGAAAGGTGCAGGTCCCATCTATCCTTAGAATGGACCCTAGAGGCGGGAATCGCACCTATCAGACGTTTGGGGGCCTATCCTAGTGGTATGCCCACAAAATATGAGATGACACAACCTCTTTAATCATCACAAGACTAGTAGGGCTAGGCCACTTCTGCCTCCCCAAAACCCTGCATTTATTGCCTGCATACTGCCACTGTGCCTGCCCTCTGCCCTTTCTGTGTTTTCGGCTCACTCTCGCTTGGGTGCTGGCTCCCATCATTCAGGTAAAGGAGTTGTCTCTTTATACAGAATCAACAAAAAATTGATTACTTTGGTGTAATAAAACTGAAATTTGAAGTTTGAGAGTGCCGTGACCTTTTTAAAGTCTATCTACGGTTTATACAGGAGCCAGCAGCAAAATGGACCTATGGACTATCAAGATAGGGATATTATCACAAAAACAGGTGAGTTTTATAAGTCTACACACATTGTCCACTCACTCTCTTTTACTCATGCACACGGTCTGAGTATAAGCAGTGTAATTTCAGACATATTTAGTTTTATTTCATTTGTATTTGCTGGTCTATAATCTATATCATTTTCCTACTTTTCTAGCAGTAGGGACTATAAAGCAAGTGCTAGTGACACTGACAGTGATCCTGCTGGAGCTGCTGCATCATCTGTGTCTAGTGATTTAGTTCACTTAGAATATCAGTTCATTTTGAACTGATCATTCACAAACTACCCATCACTACATCATACAGGAGGACAGTGGCTGCTACATACATGTCGGGGGGGAGCCAGAGCACATGCGGATGACCAAGGCATCTGAAGGGTCAAAAGTCCATGACCGGCATTACCACCAAATTTTTCAAAACTTCAATTATGTCTAATTAATTTAACTAACTCTTCTTATAGCGGGTTTACACGGGCCGATAGTTGGGACACATGCTCCTGCAAACCCTTGGAATGGACAAAAATTCCAGTGGTAAGATGTGGCAAGCTCATAGAGACTTATCCAAAGCGACTTGGAGCCGTGATTGGAGCAAAAGGTGGCTCTACAAAGTATTGAATTTAGGGGGGTGAATAGTTATGCACATTGACTTTTTCTGGTATTTTGTCCTGTTGTTTGCGTCACAATAAAAAAAAAATCTTCAAAGTTGTGGGCATGTTCTGTAAATTAAATTATGCAAATCCTCAAACAATCCATGTTAATTCCAGGTTGTGAGGGACCAACATACGAATAAAGTCAAGGGGGGTGTGAATACTTTTTTTGCAAGGCACTGTAATTGCACCGTTGAACGAAAAATATATTTTTTTTTTCACTAATACATGCCACAAAAGGCTTTAGAACAAATAACTGCACAGCTGAACGGAAAATACATTTTTTCTTTTTCCGCTAATACACGCCACAAAAGGCTTTAGAACATATAACTGCATCACTGAATGGCAAATATATTTTTTCTTTTCAAACTAATACATGCCACAAAAGGCTTTAGAACATAAAACGGCACAGCTAAACGGCAAATGTATATATTTTTTTTGCGACTAATACACGCCACATAAGGCTTTAGAACATATAACTGCACCACAGAACGGCAAATATATTTTTCTTTATCCACTAATACACACAACAAAAGGTTTTAGAACATATAACTGCAACACTGAACGGCAAATATTTTTTTCTTTTTCCACTTATACACCACAAAAGGCTTTAGAACATATAACTGCTCCGCTGAATGGCAAATATATATATTTTTTGCCACTAATACATGCTACAAAAGGCTTTAGAACATATAACTGCACCACTGAAAGGCAAATATATTTTTTCTTTTTCCACTAATTCACACCACAAAAAGCTTTAGAACATATAACTGCAACACTGAACGGAAAATATATTTTTCTTTTTTTACTTATACACACCACAAAAGGCTTTAGTACATATAACTGTACTGCTGAACGGCAAATATATTTTATTTGTGCCACTAAAACACGCCACAACAGGCCTTTAGAACATATAACTGCACTGCTAAACGGCAAATATATATTTCTTTTGCCACTAATACATGCCACAAAAGGCTTTAGAACATATAAACTGCAGTGTTGAACGGCAAATATATTTTTTTCTTTTCCACTAATACATGCCACAAAAGGCTTAAGAACATATAACTGCACCGTTGAATGGCAAATATATATATTAATTTTGCCACTAATACACGCCACAAAAAGGCTTTAGAACATATAATTGCACCACTGAATGGCAAATATATATTTCTTTTACCACTAATAAATGCCACAAAAGGCTTTAGAACATATAACTGCACCACTGAACGGCAAATATATTTTTCCTTTTCAACTAATACACATCACAAAATGCTTTAGAACATATAACTGCACCGTTGAACGGCCGATATATGTTACTTTTGCCACTAATACACGCCACAAAAGGATTTAGAACATATAACTGCACCACTGTACGGCAAATATATATTTTTCTTTTTCCACTAATACACTCCACAAAATACTTTAGAACATATAACTGCACCGCTGAATGGCAAATATGTTTTTCTTTTTCCACTAATACATGCTACAAAAGGCTTTAGAACATATAACTGAACCACTAAACGGCAACTATATTTTTCCTATTCCACTAATACATGCCACAGCTGAACTGCTGCTGAACTGCAAATATATTTAACTTTTTTCACTAATACATGCCACAAAAGGCTTTAGAACATATAACTGCAACACTGAACGCCAAATATATTTTTCTTTTTCCACTTAAACAGGCCACAAAAGGCTTTAGAACATATAACTGCACTGCTGAACAGCAAATATATTTTATTTTTACCACTAATACACGTCACAACAGGTCTTTAGAACATATAACTGCACTGCTGAACGGCAATTTTTTTTTTATTTTTCCACTAATACATACGACAAAAGGCTTTAGAACATATAACTGCACCGCTGAACAGCAAATATATATATTTTTTGCCACTAATACACGCCACAAAAGGCTTTAGAACATATAACTGAACTACTAAATGGCAAATATATTTTACTTTTGCCACTAATACACTTCACAAAAGGTTTTAGAACATATAACTGCACCACTGAACGGCAAATATATTTTATCTATTTCCACTAATACACGCCACAAAAGGCTTTAGAACATATAACTGCACCACTGAATGGCAAATATATATTTCTTTTGCAACTAATACATGCTACAAAAGGCTTTAGAACATGTAACTGCACCACTAAACGGCAAATATATTTTTCCTTTTTCACTAATACATGCCACAGCTGAACTGAAGCTGAACTGCAAATATATTTTACTTTTTTCACTAATACATGCCACAAAAGGCTTAAGAACATATAACTGCAACACTGAACGGCAAATATATATATTTTTTTCCACTAATATACACCACAAAATGCTTTAGAACATATAACTGAACTGCTGAACGGCAAATTATTATTATTATTTTTTTCACTAATACATGCCACAAAAGGCTTTAGAACATATAAGTGCACCGCTGAATGCAAATATATATTTCTTTTGCCACTAATACACGCCACAAAAGGCTTTAGAACATATAACTGCACTGCTAAATGGCAAATATATTTTACTTTTGCCACTAATACACACCACAAAAGGCTTTATACTATATAACTGCACTGATGAACGGCAAATATATTTTTCCTTTTCCACTAATACACGCCACAAAAGGCTTTAGAACATATAACTGCACCGCTGAACGGCCAATATATTTTACTTTTGCCACTAATACACGCCACAACAGGTCTTTAAAACATATAACTGCAATGATGAACGGCAAATATATTTTTTATTTTTCCACTAATACACGCCAGAAAAGGATATAGTACATATAAGTGCACCGCTGAACGGCGAATATATATTTCTTTTGCCACTAATACATGCCAAAAAAGGCTTTAGAACATATAACTGCAACGCTAAATGGCAAATATATTTTACTTTTCCCACTAATACACTCCACAAAAGGCTTTAAAACATATAACTGCACCGCTGAACGGCCAATATATTTTACTTTTGCCACTAATACACGCCACAAAAGGCTTAAGAACATATAACTGGATTGGTTAACGGCAAATATATATTTTTCTTTTTCCACTAATACACACCACAAAAGGCTTTAGAACATATAACTGCACCGCTGAACGGCAAATATATCTTTCTTTTGCCACTAATAAACGCCACAAAAGGCTTTAAAACATATAACTGCACCAATTAATGGCAAAAATATTTTTCCTTTTCCAATAATACACGCCACAAAAGGCTTTAGAGCATACACCTGCACCGCTAAACGACAAATATATTTTTCTTTTGCCACTAATACATGCTACAAAAGGCTTTAGAACAGGGCTGGCTAACCTGCGGCTCTCCAGCTTTTCTAAAACTACAAGTCCCACCATGCCCTGCTGTAGGCTGATAGCTGTAGGCTGTCTGGGCATGCTGGGAGTTGTAGTTTTGCAACAGCTGGAGAGCCACAGGTTGGCCAGCCCTTCTTTAGAACATATAACTGCTCCACTGAATGACAAATATATTTAACTTTTTCCACTAATACATGCCACAAAAGGCTTTAGAACATATAACTGCACCACTAAACGGCAAATATATATTTTTCTTTTTCCACTAATTTACACCAAAAAAAGCTTTAGAACATATAAATGCAACAATGAACGCCAAACATATATTTCTTTCTCCAATTAAACAGACCACAAAAGGCTTTAGAACATATAACTGCACTGCTGAACGGCAAATATATTTTTTATTTTTCCACTAATACACGCCACAAAAGGCTTTAGATCATATAACTGCACTGCTGAACGGCAAATATATTTTTTATTTTTCCAATAATACATGCCACAAAAGGCTTTAGAACATATAAGTGCACCGCTGAACAGCAAATATATATTTCTTTTGCCCCTAATACATGCCACAAAAGGCTTTAGAACATATAACTGCACTGCTGAACGTCAATTATATATTTATTTTGCCACTAATACACACCACAAAAGGCTTTATAACATATAACTGCACTGATGAAAGGCAAATATATTTTTCCTTTTCCACTAATAGACGCCACAAAAAGCTTTAGAACATATAACTGCACCGCTGAATGGCAAATATATATTTCTTTTGCCACTAATACATGCCACAAAAGGCTTTAGAACATATAACTGCACCTCCAAATGACAAATATCGATTTATTTTTCCACTAATACATGCCACAAAAGGCTTTAGAACATATAACTGCACCACTGAACGGCAAATATATTTTTCCTTTTTTCACTAATACACGCCACAAAATGCTTTAGAACATATAACTGCAATGATGAAATGCAAATATATTTTTCCTTTTCCACTAATAGACGCCACAAAAGGCTTTAGAACATATAACTGCACTGCTAAATGGCAAATATATTTTACTTTTGCCACTAATAGACGCCACAAAAGACATTAGAGCATAGGACTGCACCACTGAATGGCAAATATATTTTTTCTTTTTCCTCTAATACACGCGACAAAAGGCTATAGAACATATAACTGCACTGCTGAACGGCAAATATATTTTTATTTTCCACTTATACACGCCACAAAAGGCTTTAGAACATATAACTGCACCGCTGAATGGCAAATATGTTTTTATTTTTCCACTAATACATGCTACAAAAGGCTTTAGAACATATAACTGCACCACTAAACGGCAACTATATTTTTCCTTTTCCACTAACACATGCCACAGCTGAACTGCTGCTGAACTGAAATATATTTAACTTTTTTCACTAATACATGCCACAAAAGGCTTTAGAACATATAACTGCAACACTGAACAGCAAATATATTTTTTCTTTTTCCACTAATTCACACCACAAAAGGCTTTGGAACATATAACTGCACTGCTGGACGGCAAATATATTTTATTTTTGCCACTAATACATGCCACAACAGGTCTTTAGAACATATAACTGCACTGCTGAATGGCAAATATATTTTATTTTTGCCAATAATGCATGCCACAACAGGTCTTTAGAACATATAACTGCACTGCTGAACGGCAAATATATTTTTTATTTTTTCACTAATACATGCCACAAAAGGCTTTAGAACATATAAGTGCACCGCTGAATGGCAAATATATATTTTTTTGCCACTAATACACCCCACAAAAGGCTTTAGAACATATAACTGCACTGCTAAATGGCAAATATATTTTACTTTTGCCACTAATACACTCCACAAATGGCTTTAGAACATATAACTGCAGCAATGAATGGCAAATATATATTTTTCTTTTTCCACTAATACATGCCACAAAAGGCTTTAGAACATATAACTGCACCGCTGAACGGCAATTTTATATTTATTTTGCCACTAATACACACCACAAAAGGCTTTATAACATATAACTGCAAATATATTTTTCCTTTTCCACTAATTGACACCACAAAAGGCTTCAGAACATATAACTGCACTGCTGAATGGCCAATATATTTTACTTTTGTCACTAATACATGCCACAAAAAGGCTTTAGAACATATAACTGCACAAGTGAACGGCAAATATGTTTTTTCTTTATCCGCTAATACACGCCACAAAAAGCTTTAAAAACATATAACTGCAACACTGAACGGCAAATATATTTTTCCTTTTCCACTAATACACGCCACAAAACGCTTTAGAACATGTAACTGCACCGCTGAATGGAAAATATACATTTCTTTTGCCTTAAATACATGCCACAAAAGGCTTTAGAACATATAACTGCAACACTGAATGACAAGTTTAGATTTTTTTCCACTAATACATGCTACAAAAGGCTTTAGAACATATAACTGCACCACTGAACGGCAAATATATTTTTCCCTTTTTCACTAATACACTGCACAAAATGCTTAAGAACATATAACTGCACCGTTGATCGGCCAATATATTTTACTTTTGCCACTAATACATGCCACAAAATGCTTTAGAACATATAACTGCACTGCTAAATGGCAAATACTTTTTTACTTTTGCCACTAATACACTCCACAAAAGTCTTTAGAACATATAACTGCAGCTATGAACGGCAAATATGTTTTTTCTTTTTCCACTATTACACGCCACAAAAGTCATTAGAACATATAACTGCACAGCTGAACGGCAATTTTATATTTATTTTGCCACTAATACACACCACAAAAGTCTTTATAACATATAACTGCACTGATGAAAGGCAAATATATTTTTCCTTTTCCACTAATAGACGCCACAAAAGGCTTTAGAACATATAACTGCACCGCTGAACGGCCAATATATTTTACTTTAGCCACTAATACACACCACAAAAGCCTTTAGAACATTTAACTGCAGTGGTGAACGTCAAATATATTTTTTCTTTTTTCATTGATACACGCCAAAAAAAAGGCTTTAGAACATATAACTGCACCACTGAACGGCAAATATTTTTCCTTTTCCACTAATACATGCCACAATAGGCTTTAGAACATATAACTGCACCACTGAACAGCAAATATATTTTTCCCTTTGCACTAATACACGCCACAAAATGCTTTAGTACATATAACAGCACCGCTGTACGGCGAATATCATTTACTTTTGCCACTAATACACGCCACAAAATGCTTTAGAACATATAACTGCACCACTGTACAGAAAATATATATTTTTCTTTTTCCACTAATACAATCCGCAAAATGCTTTAGAACATATAACTGCACTGCGTAAAGGCAAATATATATTTATTTTGCTACTAATTCACACCACAAAAGGCTTTCTAACATATAACTGCACTGCTGAACGGCAAATATATTTTTCCTTTTCCACTAATATACGCCACAAAAGGCTTTAGAACATATAACTGCACCGCTGAACGGCCAATATATTTTACTTTAGCCACTAATACACACCACAAAAGGCTTTAGAACATTTAACTGCAGTGGTGAACGTCAAATATATTTTTTCTTTTTTCACTAATACACGCCAAAAAAAAAGGCTTTAGAACATATAACTGCACCACTGAACGGCAAATATTTTTCCTTTTCCACTAATACATGCCACAATAGGCTTTAGAACATATAACTGCACCGCTTAATGGCAAATATATATTTCTTTTGCTACTAATACATGCCACAAAAGGCTTTAGAACATAAAACTGCACCACTGAACAGCAAATATACATTTCTTTTGCCACTAATACATGACACAAAAGGCTTTAGAACATATAACTGCACCACTGAACACTAAATCTATTTATTTATTTTTGCCACTAATACACACAACAAAAGGCTTTAGAACATATAACTGCACTGCTGATTGGCCAATATTCTTTTTTCTTTTGCCACTAATACACGCCACAAAAGGCTTTAGAACATATAAGTGCACCACTGTACAGCAAATATATATCTTTTTTTTTTCCACTAATACACTCCGCAAAATGCTTTAGAACATATAACTGCACAGCTGAACAGCAAATCTATTTTTCTTTTGCCACTAATACACACCACAAAAGGCTTTAGAACATATATCTGCTTCACTGAACGGTAATTTTTTTTTTTTCTTTTTCCACTTATACTCGCCACCAAAGGGTTTAGAACATATAACTGCACCGCACAAGGGCAAATAAGACATAGAAAAATTTCCTTGTAATAAACCCTGTTAATGCCTGTTTTAAAAAAGCACTTGCACCCTAATAATAACGGTTTGCTGGAATTACGGAGCTGCATAATGGCAATTTGGATCCCCAGTCAGTGCAGCAAGGTGTAATAGAATTGTTCCTAATACCCAAGCTGTAAGCTCCCCTACCGAACCCTGTTCAACATAAATGCAGTGGTATGGATACTCCTTATCCTTTCCCTACACCTTGAATAATCTTTCCCTGCACTTGTAATTTTTTTTTTTTAGCACAATGAAGTCGTTCCTAACACTGTCTCCAGCTGCTGATGTCTCTCCCTGCACTAAGTACACTGGAAAATGGCATAATCCAAGTTATCTGAGTCTATTTATAGGGCTGTGACATCACAGAGCTGGCTGCCTGCTATTTGGCTGCATGCATGGCATTATGAGTGATCCTGCCATCCCAGAGTTCATTGCTCCATGTCCTCACACGTGTAGCAGCCAATTTAGGAACAAAATGATATTTGTTACTATGAATCGTGAGAAAATTCGGCTTTGGTGCGAATCGTATTTTTTAAAGGTTTAATTCGTGCAAGAGTAGTAAAAACAGAAAAAACCCACAGACATTTGGAATTGCTATAATTGTACTGACACAGCTACATAGCTAAATTTAAAAGTTAATAGTTTTGGGCGCAAATATTCTAAAAACAAATTTTAATTGCGAATATCGCCACATCGATAATTTGCGAAGATTTAGAATATAGTGCTATAGATTCGAATTCGGAAATTTTCTAGATGTTTTTCATCTGAACCCATGATCCCTCCCTACTTATTGCTTGTGGGTCAATAAGAAGGTTGCAATGTCTTTGAGCTTAGCAACATCCCTAGCAACCAATAGGAAAGTTCCCTGACCCTTACTATATAAGAACCTCCCTAGCAGCCATTTTCTGCAGTATTTTGCAGTTCTGAGAGAGACAGCAGTGTCATTGCTGTGCTCTGTGGTTTGCTGTGTCATTACATTAGATTTTACATTTTTTAGCTTATATATATAATGTAGATAGATAGTGGGAAATAGTCAGTGTAGATTAGATTGTGATATAGTGTAGCTGATAGGTTCCAGTGCAGGGTGTTAGGTAGTGTGATAGGTTCTGCTGTCCATACATACATGCTACAGACATAGTGATGTGATGTCACAGGTACACAACAATACTTAGTGAACCAATCAGTAATACAGATTTACCAGGGTTAGCACTCAAACTCTTAACTCAAATTTCTTAACTCATCCCGTTATCTTGAGACAAAAGCCATTGAAATGCAATTGAAGGTGTTTGCTGAACGCATTTAGTTTAGATAACACGTCTCATAAAGCATGAGTGTTAACTCTACTACATCCGTATGTAGTCAGACCTGCTAAAATGTAAAGTCACACATATTGACCCAAAACATGCACATCATTAACCCCTTAGTGACCACCCATACGTGTTTTTACGGTGGTCACTAAGGGGCCTTAGGCTGGGCCGCTGCGTTTTTACGGCGGTCCGGTCTAAGCGCTGCACGGTTCACATGAGAGCCGGGGCCCTGCTCTAACAGCCCTGACCGGCAGAAGTGCCGATCGGGCTGTTTAACCCTTTACATGAGGGGCGCAATGGCGCCCACTGCATGTAAAGTGGGGACAGAGGGAGAGGACTCCCTCTGTCTCCCATCAGCACCCCGAAAATGCGATCGCGGGGTGCTGATGTGTTGGGAAGCTTACCTTGCTTCCGTTCAGGGCCCTGAACCTGTCTTCAGTTCTCTCCAGCAGGCTGTGCCTCTCTGGCGCAGCCTGCTGTTCAATCTTTGAATAGCATTGCTATTGAAATGTAATGCTTTATAGAGATAATGCATTACATTTCAAAAGCAATCAAAATACTGTATATTATAGTCCTCTTGTGGGACTTTTAAGTAGTGAAAAAAAAAATTGAAAAAAAATACACATTTGTTAAATTTAAAAAAATCCTTAAAATAAAAAATATGCTTTTTTTCCATTGAAAATATGCTTTTCAATGAAAAAAAATTGCAAAAAGAAAATATCCCACATATGTTTGGTATTGCCGCGTCCGTAACGATCCGGACTACATAAATATTACATAAATTATCCACTATGGTGAACGCCGTAAAAAAAAAAAAAAAAATGACCGAATTTCTAATTTATTCTTAGTTTTCACTGAAAAAAATGTAATAACAAGCGATCAAAAAGCGGCATTTACTCCAAAATGATACCAATGAAAAATACAAGTTGTCCCTCAAAAA
This sequence comes from Bufo gargarizans, assembly GCF_014858855.1. Lineage (NCBI taxonomy): Eukaryota > Metazoa > Chordata > Amphibia > Anura > Bufonidae > Bufo > Bufo gargarizans. The sequence goes on from NC_058082.1 coordinate 487,523,705, forward strand.
TCAAGCCCTCACACAACTCCATAGAAAAAATAAAATAAATGAAAAACGCTTGGTCATAAAGGCCCAAACAGGCTTGGTCACTAAGGGGTTAATTGCTGATTTGTGAATATATTGGAGCACTCTATCTGCATATAAAGCTATTGTAATGTTCTGCCATGCCAACCATTTTCTCCAGTCTCAGGAAACTTCTAGCAGCTTGAAAAATTTAGCAAAAGTGACCCACGCCTGTATTGCGCACGCAATACGCACATATTACATTGCCAATTTTTCCAATCAAGAAAATAAAGGCAAATTTGAAAATTTGCGAATTTATGAAGAATATTCACCCAAATATTGGCAAAATATAGCCAATTTGAATATTGCCCCTGCCTCTCATCACTATAAGGTATGTGTACTCCAGAATGGTGCCAATAAAAACTATAACTTGTCCTCAAAAAACAAGATATTATATGGCAAAAAAAAACTAAAAAGTTGTAGTTCTTAGTAGTGTTGAGCGAATCGAAGTTAACCAAGTGTGAATTTTTATCTGAATTTTAGAAAATAAATTAATTTGCCACTAATCCAAACTTCTTGGCTCTTCATGGTAATGACTAAATTTTTCCTGAAATGGCAGTAAAAAACAAACAAAAAAAAACATACTCACCTCATTCAGTTGATAATGGAGAGGCCGTCGCGGCCATCTTGACTGAAGAAATCACGCTGACGTGTGATGTCAGCACATACGAGAATTGGTTTGTTTTCTTTAATCAAGATGGCCGCAGCAACCTTTTCACGATGAAATGTTTGTGGTTAGTAAGTATTTTTTTTTTAACCCCCTGATAGACTGAATGTGATAGATGCTGTAATCAGCGTTGAACATTGCATCTGAGGGATTGAATGATGGGGGTTGGTGTGATCGCCATTCCCCATACAATGGAATGTGATTTGTTCCAAGTAATTTGCAAGGCCTCGTTTCCACGAGGGTGCAATGCGTGAGGTGAACGCATTGCACCTGCACTGAATCCGGACCCATTCATTTCTATGGGGCTGTGGACACGAGCAGTGATTTTCACGCATCACTTGTGCATTGCATGAAAATCGCAGCATGCTCTATATTGTACGTTTTTCACGCAATGCAGGCCCCATAGAAGTGAATGGGGCTGTGTGAAAATCGCACGCATCCTCGTGCAAGTGCGGATGCGGTGCGATTTTCACGCATGGTTGCTAAGAGATGATCGGGATGGGGACCCGATCATAATTATTTTCCCTTAATAACATTGTTATAAGGGAAAATAATAGCATTCTTAATACAGATTGCTTAGTAAAATAGGGATGCAGGGGTTAAAAAAATAAAAATAGATTAACTCACCTCATCCACTTGTTCGCACAGCCTGGCTTCTCTTCTGTCTTCTTCTTTGATGACCAGGAGGAAAAGGACCTGTGGTGACGTCACTGCGCACATCACATGGTCCATCACCATGGTGATGGACCATGTGATGAGTGCGGAGTCATCACATGGCCATCACATGGCCCATCACCATGGTGATAGATCATGTGATGGACCATGTGATGTGCACAGTGATGTCACCAAAGGTCCTTTTTTCCCCAGGTCATCAAAGAAGAAGAAAATAGAGAAGCCGGGCTGCGCAAACAAGTGGATAAGGTGAGTTACATTTTTTATTTATTTTTTAACCCCTCCATCCCTAATTTACTTATCATTTTGTATTAAGAATGCTATTTTTCCCTTATAACCATGTTATAAGATAAAATAATAAAATTTACACAACACCTAACCCAAACCCGAACTTCTGTGAAGAGGTCTGGGTTCGGGTCTGGGTGCCAAACATGCTGATTTTTCTCACGAAAATGCATTAAAACGTTTTGCACTCACACAGAAAATGTTTGCATTCTCCCACAACGCACCCGCATCTTATCAGGCCCTCACACGTGACGCCCGTGTCAAAGAGGCCTAACAAATTTAATTTTTTGTCGAAGTTCAGCGAAGCAGCTGAATCAAATTTTTTAAAACTTGCTTGGTAATTGCTTTTTATGCCAGTTTTATTGGTACTATTTTTGGGTACATATGATTATTATTATTTTTTTATTATATTTTTATTACTATATTCATTCTAAACAAAAGAGGTAACAGAATACCAAGGTACGGGCATGCAAGCCCAGGTAATACTCTAAAAAGTACATTATGAGTACACGACAAAAACATAGTGGGCACAAAAATAATAAATAAATGAATAAGACATCCAGGGGTAATATTATTGAGAAAATGCAATATATAGGAGGTACATAGTAACATAAGAGTTGAAGAGCAGCCTCATATGTTTATTGCTGGTTACATACGAGTGGAGGGGTAAAGTGAGGATCACTTGCTCTACTTACTGATATAGACCGGGAGAGGCCAAGGTATGGTGTTTTACTGATGGAACCAATCTGGACTACCATTTGTCAGATATCTGTCTCGCACCATATGTAAGCTAGATGGGGTTTTTAGGGAATCTATAGTTTGACCAGGGACGCCATTTTTTAAGGAATGCTATATGTGTGCGGGTTTCCCATGAGGACAGTTCCTCAAATCTCAACCAATGTAGTTGGTCTATTTTCTGAAGCTATTGTTCCATAGAGGGGGTTGGGGTTTGAAGCCAGAATCTAGGAAGCAAGAGGTGAGCTGCTATCAGCATTTGTGTGAAGATGTAGGGTAGGTGTGCATGACCATTTTCAGGGGTGAGAGACAATAGGGCTAATTGTGGGGATGGTTGGATGGATGTGTGGCAAACCTTGTTGGCAAGAGAGAATATCTCAGACCACCATTTGGAAATTAGAGGACAAGACCACCAGATGTGGAGGAAGGTCCCTTTCTCCCGAAGGCACCTCCAGCATGTGTCCGAAGCAGTCTCTGAGAAGAGTGTTGTCTTGTCTGGTGTATTGTACCATCGAGTGAGGATTTTGTATCCGTTCTCTTGGATTCGGACACAGCGAGAGGCCCTGTGGGGGGATTCAAGAAGTTTGCGAAGGGAGACAAATGGAATTGTGATATCCAAGTCGAGCTCCCATTGTTTTATGAATGATGGCTTGGCTAGAATAGGGGGGAGACGTAATCTGCTATAAAGTCATGAGATAAGTTTTCTAGGGGGTGTAGGTTGGGATATTACTGACTCGAGCCAGACTAGGGGGCGATGGAGGTCGCCCATGTGTACATGTTGCCTTATGTAGAACCTAAGGTATGAAATTGAGAAGAGATCACACGGATGAGGATTGAGTAAGGCATTCATGGCTTCCAAATCCATCATGTCCCATGGAGGGCTCATCAGCGATATTAAGGGAGTTAATGAGGATTTTAGCCCCTGCGAAGCTGACACTCTCAATGTAAGGGGAGCCGTGCCTAATATATATTTTACCATTAAAAGTGGAGAGGGGAAGGGGATGAAACAATAAAGACGTGGAAAGCCACTTCCAAGCCTTTAAGGTGGCTTTGATAATTGGGTAGTGGGTTAGCGGGTCAGGTTTTGGTGACCTAGCAAGAGTGCCCTGGCGGGTCTGTTTAGTATGTCAAGTTCAATTTCTACTGCGGCGCGTTGCGGGGAAGGGCATAGCCAGGATACTGCTCGAGAGAGGAGTATAGCCTTGCCATATAGTTCTGGGTTCGGAAGACCTATGCCCCCAGCTTGTCGAAGCTTTGTGAAAAGGGAGAATGAAAGTCTTGCTTTCTTCACATTCCAAAGAAAGGATCTGAACTTTTTTTGTAGTGAGGCATAGTAATGCTTGGGTATGGGGATGGGGAGAACTTGCTGTAAGTAAGTGAGGCGGGGGAGGATTAGAGATGAAAGCAGGTTCTTGCGGCCAAACCAAGACAGCGTAGGGTTGGATTGGGCAAGTTTGTATATGGCATCCAAAATCTGCTATCTTGGGGCTAATTTTAACTCCTAATTAGGTGATGGTGGGGGAGGACCAGTTGCAGGGTGAGTTATCCATTATTTGTTGCTTGGTGGAGAGGGAGATTCCCGAACATAGGACTAGAGATTTGCTGGCATTGATCTTAAAGTCTAAAACTATGCTGTAGAGGTTAAGGTGAGCCTGAATACAGGGCAAAGAGATTGTCGGGTTCACAGTCGTCATCATGATAATGTCATCCGCAAAGGCTGCAATTTTTTGTTCCCTGCCTCCCAAATATAGACCTTCAATCCTTATAGTAAACAAAAGTGGTTCCAGGGCTAGGATGAATAGAAGTGGGGAGAGGGGACAGCCCTGGTGAGTTCCATTACTTATGGCAAACGGAGAGGAAAGATTCCCGTTGACCAGAACCAGGGCTGTTGTCTGTGCATACATGGCAAAGGTGGCTTGCACAAAGGGATAAGGGAGGCCAAACCTCAACAAGACTTGTTTCAGATATGTCCAGTTAACCCTGTTGAATGCTTTCTTAGCATCCGTGCTGATAAAAAGCAGAGGGGAGGAAATATGACGAGCGTGGCATAGTGCATTGATCACTCTAGATGTGTTGTCTTTGCCCTCTCTGTTGCAGATAAAGCAAACCTGATCCCCATGGACAAGGTGGGGGAGAAGATTCGCTAGCCTGTTAGCCAACATTTTGGCCAAAAGTTTGCGATCTATATTAAGCAGGGATATGGGTCTGTAATTGGAGAATTGTTTGGTATCTCCCCTCTTTAGGGGTGAGCGTAATATGGGCAGCTGTCATGTCTCTAGACAGCGGGACTCCTTGAAGAGCAAGGTTGCAGACTTTAAGAAGTTAAGGGAGGAGGAGTTCATGGAAGGTTTTATAATATGAGACCGGGAGGCCATCTGGGCCTGGGCTCTTCCCTTTTGGCATTTGGCGTAAGGCTTTGGTGAGTTTGGCTAGGGTGAAGGGGGCTTTCAAATGTATATTTTGGGCAGGGGAGAGGGAAGGGATATTGGAGGAGTCTAGGAAGGCTGAAATAATGGGAGCACGTGTTTCTGGAGTTGTGTTGGAGGGGAGGTTGTAGAGGTTTTCATAAAAGGATTGGAATTGAGCGGCAATCCGGAGGGCAGAGAAAACTGGTTTACCTTCGGGTGAGGTAAGCTGATGTATATAGTTGTCAGCTCTCCTCCCCTTTATCCTGCGCATTAGGAATTTGGTTGCTTTATCGCCATGAGCGAAAAATTTGTGTTGGGAGTTCATATAGTATTTGGCAGCTTTAGCTAGCAAAAGGGCCTTAAGTTCTGCTCTAAGATTCGATAGTTCCTGTAGATGTGATTCAGTAGGGTTATTTTTGTGGCAGGACTCAAGTCGTTGAATGTTCTTAAGGGCCTCGTCAATCGCTTTCTCCCTCAACCTTTTTTGGTGTGATCCAATATTGATGAATTGGCCTCTAATGTAGGGTTTGTGTGCGTCCCACAGGGTGTTGGCAGAGAGATCAGGGTGCTCGTTTAGGGAAAAATATTCCCTAATGTGCTTGGTTACCGAATCAAGCATGGTTTGGTGTCCCAATAGCGATTCATTGAGTCGCCAGTTGTAGCATGTGGGGTTGCCATTTGGGGCCATCACTGAAAGGAAAATTGGGGAATGGTCAGAGAGGTGCATGGAGCCTATTGAGGCCTCTCTACAAAGGTGTAAATGTTCTTTGGAGATAAACAGATAGTCTAGGCGATGATAGGTACCATGTATCGGGGAGTAAAATGTATGATCTAACGTGTTGGGATGACATGTCCGCCACACGTCAATCAAATGTAAGTTCCAAAAACTGTCACGTATGGCTTTAAGAGACTTGTGGGATTGGGATGATCTGTGGGTTGATGTATCTACTTGCGGATTCAAGGAGACGTTCAAATCTCCCCACAGGATCACTATCCCTTCCTTGAAGGAGTCAATGAGTGGGTGAATATTTGAAAAACATTGAGTTTCGTTAGAGTTGGGGGCATATAGGTTTATGAAGGTATAGGTTTGTGGGCCTATGGTACCTTTGACTAGGATGAATCTTGTGTCACAGAAATATTAGCTATTCAATTAAAATTTAACTTTTAATGGATAATAATTAAGAGAGGTATTTATTCCAAATATTTCCTGATATATTATCAAATGCCACAATAAAGGTAGAAACAAGGCCCACCGTGAACATCAAGGCAGTAGGTCATTCAATAAAGGTAAGAGATGTAGCACTTACAGTTGGATGGTTCATATATAGCTGAATCAAATCCAGTAAGGTCAGGAGGAATTATTATCCCTAATGATGCCCTGAGGTGTCTACCCCTGCCTACAGGCAGAGCACCCGCCCCGAAAGGGGCGACCCCACCTCTCGGTGGCTAAACCCTTTCCTTACCCTCACGTGACCCTAGGTGTTACCTCACGGTGGGTTAAATGGTTCTCCTCTGTTTGGTAGGACAAAGGTGTCAGTCCTAGATGATATAAGTATTTTGTTGTCCCAACGCGTTTCCCCAAGTAGTAAATCCTTGGTTCCTCAGGGGACTATGCTGGTTAAATTTCCATAGCCGAAGGATGGTGGCTATAATCTGGCGATAACAGTGGCTGATGATACGCAGCCTCTATGTCTTAATGCAGGGTTTAAATAGCAGAGTTTTGGCGCCATATGAGTGGTACCGCCCCTTTTGATTTGGGAGTGATTGATGTCTAAGATGGCCAATCGTTAGTGATGCCCCACTGGGTACTGGGATAGTAAAATACCTGTCAGCCAGTCCCGCTTGCTGTTTTTTCCCAAGAGAGCCGGTAAACCTATGCGTCATATCCGGTCATGTGATCGGGAGCTCAACCTCACATGATCACTACTTCCTCTCTATGGAACGCAGGCCAGCCGGCTGTGGAACGCATCGTACATCACTTGTGTTGATTACTGCGATCGGTCTAGTTTTACCACTATTGCTTTATCATAAGCCCTGCAGATATGTACAGAAACTAGAGTGGAATACTTATTATAATAATTAGATGTCTCGAATTGATACGCAATATAGGAAGATATATAAGACTCATGAACCTATTCCGGTTCAGATATACTCTGGAGTCCTGGTCTAATTGATACATTTACGGATCCCATGTTTTATAGTTAATTTAGCTGGAGACATAGTTGAAAAAAGGGGGGGGGGGGAATTCACATCAGATGAAGCATGTATAGGAAATTTGTTCATTGAGTCCCTGGGGGTAAACTGTTTTTAGTCTATGGATCCACTGGGCTTCCTTTCTCAATATTTTGTTGTCTCGCCACCTCAACCACCTGAAACTTGAGTATTTTAACATCCCCACCATGATATTCATTAATGTGGCGTGCTATCGGTTTATCCCTTTTGTTCCTTATATCGCCTAGGTGTTCGCCTACCCTTCGCCTAAATTCACGTTTGGTTTTGCCAATATAGTTTAGTGGGCAGTCACATGAGCACATATATATTACTCCGTGAGTACGACAATTGACAAAGTCATAATTTTGATATGTGGGCTAGGATGAATCCTCCATCGGGATCTTAAGTGTGGTCTGCATATATAAAGGCGATTTTCCTATGGAACCCTATACTGACTCCACCTGAGGCCGAGGTACTTCCCCCACAGTTATACCAATGGGAGTAATGGGAGAATTGCAAGTTTGGGTAGTGGTTGAATTGAAAGTGCGTCTCCTGGAGAAACACAACTCCGACTCCAGCTTTCCTCAGGACAGTGAAAATTTGGCTCCGTTTTGAAGGTGAATGGAAGCCCTTTACATTATATGAGGCTATGTGGAGGTCAGCCATTACAGAATGTGTGAGTAAGGGTACCTTGGGGCCATTGATGTGTCCTCCAGGAGAGCGCACTGACAGTTGGGGGCTCCGCCGTCTGGTCCTGGATGTGGACCGGATGATAGGGTAAGAAACAAACAAAAAACATATTAAGACAACAGAACAAAAATAAACCTGCATACAAGTATATTCCATAGACATTCGGGGGGGGAAAAATTGGTCAGTTGAGCGGGTAGGTGACCCTGATGAGGGCTAGGGGGTAAAAGGCGAGGATGGGTCTAGAATTTTGTAATCGGTATGTCAGGGAAACAACATACTATACTTATCAGAACTATGGCAAGTCCGGTAGCACTAGGGTGTAGTTGAAACATGGAACTCTCAGGAAGTGATGAGTGGTGGAAGAAGGACCAGAGTTAGGGTCCAGTTAAGGGCCCTGGGAGAGGCTCCTGGGAGTGAGCTGGTGGCCCCTTTTCTTGGATCTCGACGACTTCAGAGTACGCTGAATTTTAAAGGGAGCGACTTTAGGGAGGTCTGGCAGGTCTCCTAAATCATGATAGAGCTCCCAGTTATCGATCTGCATGAGGGAGATGTCCAGATGCTCATAGATAACCTCAAGGTCAGAGTAGGCCAAGATGTTGAGCCGCTTGCCTGAATAGGCACAGTACAGTAATTCCTATCAGCTATACTATATCACTATCTAACCTACACTGACTATCTCTCACTAACTATCTATAGTATATGAGCTAACTAACTATCTAATGTAATTGACTCATAAATGTAAATGACTCAGCAAAGCGCAGAGCACAGTAATGACACTGCTCTCTCTCTCTCTCAGAACTGCAAAAAACTGCAGAAAATAGCTGCTGGGGAGGTTCTTATATATTAAGGGATAGGCAACTTTCCTATTGGTTGCTAGGGATGTTGCTAAGTCCAGATAAAAATATTGCAGCCTCTCATTGGCCCACAAGCAAGAAGCAGTAGGGGACTGATGAAAAAAAATCTAGAATATTCGCAATTCCAAAGATATAGCACTACATTCTAAATCTTCGAGAATTCTCGAAGTGCCGATATTCGAGATAAAAAATTGCAATTAGAATATTCGCCATCAACACTATACACCACTCAGCATTCCTACTTAACCTGGGAGGCTATATAGAGGGCCCTGGGAGGAGGCGGCCCGTTGCACATGCAAACATCAATTCAGGCATGATAATTGTGATAAATTGGCTTAGCTGCTAATCTTATTTCTAGAATTAGCACAGTTAGGTATATTTCATGTGTCTGTGTCCGTTATAAGATCTGTGACAAGATGGTCAGTGGTTAATTTGTGTAGCTGACCATGATGGATCTATGTTTGGTTGGTTTGTTTGTATTTTGTCCTCTGTATTCCATGGATACTGCTAGGCTGAAAATGTATTTTCAGAAAATATTCTAGCAATGATCCATGAAAACCAAAGACGAAACACGGATGCCATCCGTGTTGTTTCAGTGTTTTTTTTTTTTTTGTTTTTTTTTACTAACCCATAGATTATATTGTGCATGAGGGAACCATAATCATGGGGAAAAAATAGGACATGCTTCCCTGGGGTGAACAGAGACCCACGATCCGTGGAAAACCACTGATGTGTGAATACAAACATTAAAGTGGTTGTGTCACTTCTGCAAATGGTATTTGTCATGTAGATAAAGTTAATGCAAGGCACTTACTAATGTATTGTGATTGTCCTTGTTACCTCCTTTGCTGGCTTCACTCATGTTTCCATCACATTATACCCTGCTTGTATCCAGGGGTTTCACATTGCAGAACTCCATATTTCCAATCCACAATTTGTAGGAAAAGAGAAAACGATAATTTGAACTGTTTCTGAGCCCTTAAACCTTTACCGTCTGTTTTTCATCTTTGAGGTGACTTAAAGTAATTACTCTATACAGCTGCTTTCAAACGCAGGTTATTAATGATACCCATTTGTTATGATCATACTGCTGTTCGAAGCTTGGAAGTGACAGGGTCTTTGTCACTTCAGGCAATCCCAACCAGCGAGACTTAATGATTCATGAAGCAAAGCTCCAAAAAAAAAAATATTATATTTACTTACTTTCACCTGAGGCTTGGCTTCTTATTTTCCGATCTTTTTTAAAAATTAAAAAAGTAATGCCACAGATTTTCATAACATTTTAATTTGATTTTCAAAGATCTCTTGGCAGGGGTGTTCAAAAGTTGAAATAACTCATGCTGCTTGCTACGTGAAAGCTTGGAGCAATCCTATTCCCATACTTCGTAGATGATGTAAATAGAATCACTGAGAAGATTCACTGAGGAAAACTGGGAGACAGATTTATTCTACAGTAGGCAAAGACATAAATCAAAATATTTTATGAAATATATTTTACCATTTTCAAAGAAAAGTCTAACTTTGAAGAAACAGAGACTATAGATATCCAGATACAACATATACATTTTCCCATCTGCCCTGTCTGCACAGGGTACAAAATTCAGACTGCATAATATGCAGTCTTATATAGCAGAGTGTTTCAATTATATATAATGTTGAGCAAATCAAAGTATCTTAAGGGGACTGAAATCTGAAAAATTTGGTTTGTCATTGATTTTCCCTGAAATGGCAGTAAAAAAAACAAATAACATACTCACTTCATCCATTTAAATGCCACTCGTCATGACCATCTTGATTGAGGTATGTATCCCTTAAAGGAGATGTTCAAGAGTGTGTGTGTGTGTGTGTGTGTGTGTGTGAGACGGGGGGACGGGGGGACGGGGGGACGGGGGGACGGGGGGGGGGGGCAGGGTTGGCAAACCTTCCTGTTCCTCACTTTGCTGAACCTGCAAAGGGAAGGTTACTTACCTGCTTTCCAGTGTTGGTTTCCCGCTCATTCTCCTTCAGGCCTGTAGAGCTCCGCTGGGTTCCCTCTCTGTAGATATCCGGTGGTGAATGTATATAAGAACTGCCCTACAGCATTCCTCACCCTCCGAGGAGTCCTCTCACCCAACCCAGGTGTCTGTTCTGGAGTCTATCTATCTATCTATCTATCTATCTATCTGCTGCTGACAGTTCCCAAGAACACATTGGTCTCCATAATTCTTAAATGTAAAAAGTTTGGAACCTTCTTAGAGCTGGCCGCCCAACCAAATTTAAGTAATTGGGGAGAAGGGCCTTGGTAAAATAGATGACCAAGAATGTTCACTAAAGTGCTCTAAAGCACCTAAAGGACTCTCAGACTGTGAGAAAAAAATATTCTCTAGTCTGATCAAACCAAGATTGAACTTTTTGGACTCAATTGTAAGCATCATGTTTCGAGAAAACCAGGAACTGCCCAATACAATCCCTACAGTAGTGGCAGTGTTATGCTGTGAGGGTGTTTTTCATCATCTGGGACAGGGACATTGGCCAGGGTAGAGGGAAAGCTGAATGGAGTAAAGTACAGAGATATTAATGGAAACCTGATGCAGAGCACTCTGGACCTCAGACTGGGCCAAAGGTTCACCTCCCAAAAAACCATAACTGTTAAGAAACAGCCAAGACAATGAAGGAGTGGCTTACGGACAACTCAGTGAATGTCATTGAGTTGGCCAGCCAGAGCTATGACTTGAACCCAATCGAACATCCCAGGAGAGATCTGAAAATGGCGGTCCACCGACTGAGCTTTAGAGGATTTGCAGAGAAGTGTTGACATTTAACTTTAGGGCATGGCAATAAAATAGCAGACTTTCCCTAAATCATCCAGAAGATTAGGAGATTCTACTAATTTAATTAAATGTGCCCTTTTTATAAATATCATGGTCTTTCAGATAAATAAAATAATTTTCCGCCCTGAGTTTAACTTTAAAACACCACTGGTAGAAAGATGGAGAATATTAAACGTATGGCATTAAACAAATAAATGAATTCATGCTTTTACAAATTGAACAGTTGCAAATAATGAAACTGTTATTTTATTATGAGCATAACAAGAGAGATCAAAATGAAATTACAAAGCTTTTCAAAGACGATTCATCATCAGCAGTTTAAAGAATGTAATAATTTCCTCAATAGTGACTAATATAATTGTGTGCAATGGATAATTCACTGAATTTACAGCAAAGCAGGAATGTGTAATTGTTTCCCCTGACTTCATGCTTCAGATGTTTATAACCCCATGTACCTATCTTTCCAGAAATAGTTCCTTTCGTGTCTTTTGCTTTGTCTCTGATATTGTGTTGATTATCCCCATTTTCTTGAATGGAGCTGAGCTGTCATACTATGAACAAGAACATTGCTGGAAAAAAATAAAAACTTTTTTTCTCATACAACCCATTTAAAGAGCAATCTGTGTGTATTTCTACGAATAAAGACATTTGAAGACATCTTGTTTAAGATCTCTGCAATGTGTTATTACCCTGTTATTCCTCCTAAAAACATATGAATATAGTAACAAGATGACTGCTTGGCATTACCATTCCTCTTGTCAAACAGGTGTGCTCCAACACAGTCTAAGGGCTCATGCACACGACCGTATGCCCTCCGAGACATACGGTCCGTGAGCGGGCCATATGACCCGAAGCGGCATACATCACGCGCACGGAAGCACACAGCATCATAGGTTACTATGCGCACAATGTTACTCCCGTGCGGACGATGTATGCCGCTCTGGGACATATGGCCAGCTCACGGACTGTATGTCTCAGATGGCATACGGTCGTGTGCATGAGCCCTAACACTGATTGGAGAGTGTTAGAGTCCTTTACACTGACTGATTATCTAACAGATGATTGGGAACAAAGCAGATGCTCCCAATCACATCGGAGGTGACTGCTACATTTACAGGCAGCGATCAACTTGGCTGAATGGGTACAATTGACAAGAAATTGCTTGTCCCCAAAGAAAATAATTTCCAGTGCAGCAGATCACTGTTTCTACACCACAATCTTCTGTGCAAAAACAAGGATTTTCAGTGCCAGCAAACCAATACAATCACCAGACCTGCTACAGAAATCCAGAAGAAGAAAAGTACATCAGCACAATTTTATGAAAAAGAATTGGAACTGCAATGCTTACATTGCTGTTCACTGTCATTGCACACTAGTCTGCTGCATTAAGTATATATTATATAATATGTGAGCAGGGTTAGACTGGCCCAACAGAGTACTAGAGGATTGTCTTGTAGGCCCAGGCTACTATATTATTACTATATATACTACAGTATATATAAACTATAGTGGGAACTACTGTAGGGTTGAAACGCTTACTCGATTGAATCGAGTAATTCGACAACAAAAGTAATTGCTCCTGCTGGCCCACAATACTCACCTTTCCAGCAGTGGGCCTCCGGACACTCCACAGCTCATCCATGGTTCCCGCGCCGCACTGACCTCCTGACGTATTAACGTCGTGACCTAACGCGCCGTGTGACGTCAGACGCAGAGCAGCGCGGAACGATAGAGTGTCGGCGGCGCCCCTACTGGAAAGGTAAGTTGTTGCGACTAAGGCTGGGCGCCCAGAGTGCACAGCGTCATAGCAACTAATGACGCTGTGCACTCCGGTTGTCAGGAGGAGCAGGGGGGAGATGATTCCACAAGGGGGGAGAGCTGCTGGCACAAGGGGGGGAGAGCTGCTGGAACAAGGGGGGAGAGCTGCTGGAACAAGGAGGGGGGAGCTGCTGGAACAAGGAGGGGGGAGCTGCTGGAACAAGGAGGGGGGAGCTGCTGGAACAAGGAGGGGGGAGCTGCTGGAACAAGGAGGGGGGAGCTGCTGGAACAAGGAGGGGGGAGCTGCTGGCACAAGGTGTGTGAGATGATGGCACAAGGGGGGAGAGCTCCTGGCACAAGAGAGGGAGAGCTTATGGCTCTGGGGTAAGGAAGAGCTTATGGATCTGGGGTGGGGGAGAGCTTATGGATCTGGGGTGGGGGAGAGCTTATGGCTCTGGGGTGGGGGAGAGCTGATGGCTCTGGGGTGGCGAAATGCTGATGGCTCTGGGGTGGGGGGAATTCTGAAGGCACTGGGGTGGGGAGAGCTAAAGGCACTGGGGGAGTATAGCCGATGGCACTGGGGGTAAATGAAGCACTTGGGCTGATCACACAGGGGGGAACAAAGGGTGTTGGGGACTGATGGCAGGGCGTCTGATGGGTTTTTATAAAGGAAAACAGTCTATTAATTCATTTTTTCTTACTAGAGTACTCGACTAATTAATTTTCAATATATAGTGCTCTTACCCTTTTTTGTTGGCTAGTTTCTTTAGAAACGGCACTTTTATAATATGTAAATTACCTCTCTACCAGCAAGTAGGGCGGTTACTTGCTGGTAGCCGCCGCATCCTCCTTTAAAAAAAAACGCCCCCTCCTCCTGCTGATTCAAATCCCGCGCCTGCAACTCATTCGGCACAGGCGCTCTGAGAGAAGGACGCTCGCTTCCTCAGCACTCCCTCAGTGCGCCTGCGCCGATGACGTCACCTCTAAACCCAAAAGAGAAGACATCATCGGGGGTGACAGAAGCCCTTTAAAGGGTTGAAGATTGACTTGTAGGATAGCTGTCTTAGGCTACTTTCACACTAGCATTATTATTTTCCGGTATTGAGATCCGTCATAGGGCCTCAATAGCGGAATAAAATTCATTGTCAATGGGGACAAAATGTAACTGAACAGAACCCTGTGCTTTGGTGAAATCTCGCGCCGTTCAGTATTCGGCACAGACGCGGTGAGGAAGCTGGCAGCCTGCGAGCGTCTTTTCCTTACCGCGCTTGTCAATCAGGACTTGGAGGGAGGCGGCAAAGGTGGGAGAATGGTGCCTCTAAGAGCAGGAACAACTCCCCCTCTGCTCCTAGAGGTTAATTAGCATATTATAAAAGTTTGATTTCTGGTGTAACGGCTAGTTAGGCTTAGCTGACATTAGCACATTGCTAATGTCAGCTAGCTTAATAGGCTTAATTCTAGTGACAGAAACCATTTAAGAGACTCTCCATAAGAAGACTCTGTGCAGACTGTACTTTTCTACTCTGTTTTTGCTGGTTACCTTACACACAAATAAAATTATGACCTTTGGGGTGAATTTAGACAATGTTTTTAAAAGTATTTAACTTCTGTCTTTAATAGTATGCTTTCTTTATGTATGTGATGTTACATGACTAAAGAGCTTCTGTTCTTTCTATTTAACAGAGAAGCTAATGGAGCAGAAACACAGGATACAAACAATTTTGTCATTCAATATGACACCCTGCAGGTGCTTCCTTAGAGTTAAATGTATTTTTATTAGAGATGAGTAAACATTTTGAGATTCATTTCAGGTTTGCCAAATTTTTCAAACCCCAATCGATTCTATGCAAGTTGTGCCAATTGTTCTGAAAATTGGTATATAACACTCTGTAATCTCCTAGGACTAGGTTTTTCTGAATTTTTTTTATCTCTTTTTGTGAATTTTTTATGGATTTGTGCATTTTCTCAGCCCCTGCCCCTCCATAAGATCTTGAAAACAATTACAGCAATAGCTAACACTGCCAGCGTGGCACTTATATACAGTGTATTACTATAGATAAAAGCATTAACAAACAGCGTCACTGTGATCTTTCATTTCTTATGCTTTTTAATAATACAAAGCTTAATTCAAACATAATGCAAAGCTTTCAAAAATTGTCAGATGTTGTTTAAACACACAGGGTGTTATGGGGGAAAAAAAAAAAATATATATATAGCTTGTTGGGGAACCAAGCATCCAAAAACTACAGGGGTCATTTATCAAACTGGTGTAAAGTAGAACTAGCTTAGTTTCCCATAGCAACAAATCAGATTGGTTGCTATGGGCAACTAAGCCAGCTCTACTTTACACCAGTTTGATAAATGACCCCCTATGTATTCTATCAACCCTTTGGTTTTGGAAGGAATTACCCTTTTATATGCATGTTACTTTGGATTTGCTTTGTATGTGTTTAGTTTTGTTTTGGTATACGGGATATGACGTGGGTATAAAGGGGGATGATTTGCTAATGTGTGAATTGAAGGGCCAGACAAAGTACAGCCAGCCGTCACTCGAGATTTGTCCACAATTTGTGCCGCCAGATGCTTGAATTAAGTGAAGAGTTTAACAGTTGGTGAGTCCCGTATGTTATTTTCTCTTGAGGAACTTGTAATATACACATAGAGCACCACCATGTACCGGATAATGAGTTCTTGCATAGAAAAATGGGGTCTGAACGTATTGAAGAAGTCGCAGATCCTCTTGTGCATCATCCAAACATGATGCCTTAACCCATTAAGCCCTATTTCACCTTAAGGAGCAAATCTGACCAGTGTCATTTTAAGTGCTGATAACTTTAAAACGCTTTGACTTATCCAGGCCATACTGAGATTGTTTTTTTTGTCACATATTGTACATCATGACAGTGGTAAAATGAAGCAAAAAAAAAAATTGTTTTTATACAAAAATACCAAATTTACCAAAAACTTGTAAAAATAATACCAACAAAAATAGTTATTACTTTACATTCCCCATATTTCTACTTCATGTTTGGATCATTTTGGGAATGATATTTTATTTTTTGGGGATGTTACAAAGCTTAGAAGTTTAGAAACAAATCTTGAAATTTTTCAGAAATTTTCAAAAATCCAATTTTTAGGGACCAGTTCAGGTCTGAAGTCACTTAGCGAGGCTTACATAATATAAACCACAAAAAAATGACCCCATTCTATAAACTACACCCCTCAAGGTATTCAAAACTGATTTTACAAACTTTGTTAACCCTTTAGGTGTTCCACAAGAATTAATGGAAAATAGAGATCCAATTTCAAAATTTTACTTTTTTGGCAGATTGTCCATTTTAATAATTTTTTTTCCAGTTACAAAGCAAGGGTTAACAGCCAAACAAAACTCAACATTTATGGCCCTGATTCTGTAGTTTACAGAAACACCCCATATGTGGTCATAAACCGTTGTACCGGCACACGGCAGGGCGCAGAGGGAAAGGAATGCCATACTGTTTTTAGAAGGCAGGTTTTGCTGGACTGTTTTTTTTTACACCATGTCCCATTTGAAGCCCCCCTGATGCACCCCTAGAGTGGAAACTCCCAAAAAGTGACCCTATTTTAGAAACTACAGGATGGGGTGGCAGTATTGTTGGTACTAGTTTAGGGTACATATGATTTTTGGTTGCTCTATGTTACACTTTTTGTGAGGCAAGGTAACAAGAAATAGCTGTTTTGGCACCGTTTTTATTTTTTGTTATTTACAACATTCATCTGACAGGTTAGATAATGTGATATTTTTATAGAACAGGTTGTCACGGACGCTGCGATCCAGAATATGTATACTTTTTTTATTTATGTAAGTTTTACACAATGATTTCATTTTTGAAGCAAAAAAAAATCATGTTTTAGTGTTTCCATAGTCTGAGAGCCATAATTTTTTCAGTTTTTGGGCGATTACCTTGGGTAGAGTATTATTTTTGAGGGATGAGATGACGGGTGTGTGTGACTTTTTGATCGCTTGCTATTACACTTTTTGTGATGTAAGGTGACAAAAAATGGCATTTTTTACATCGTTTTTATTTTTATTTTTTACGGTGTTCATCTCAGGGGTTAGGTCATGTGATATTTTTATAAATCTGGTCGATACGGACGCGGCAATACCTAATATCTATACTTTTCTTTCTATTTATGTAAGTTTTACACAATAACAGCTTTTTTAAAACAAACAAAAATGATGTTTTAGTGTCTACATATTCTGAGCCATAGTTTTTTTATTTTTTGGGCGATTGTCTCAGATAGAGGCTCGTTTTTTGCGGTATGAGGTGACAGTTAGATTGGTACTATTTTGGTGGGCAAAGGCCTTTTTGATCGCTTGCTGTTATACTTTTTGTGATGTAAGGTGACAAAAAAACTGTTTATTTATCACAGGTTATTTTTTTTTTTTTACGGTGTTCATCTGAGGGGTTAGGTCATGTGATATGTTTATAGAGCCGATCGATACGGACACGGCGATACCTAATATGTATATTTTTTCCCCCTTTTTTTTACCAATTTTTGTTAACTTTATTTGGGGAAAATGACGTTTTTGTTTATTTTTACTTGAAACTTTTAATTTTTTGGGGAAATTTTTTTTTCACTTTATTTTTTTCTCACTTTTGGGGGTCTAATCCCCTTTACAATGCATTCCAATACTTCTGTATTGGAATGCATTGGCTGTATGAGTAATACTGTGTGTATTACTCATACAGCTTCCGGCCTGTGAGATCCAGAGGGCTGATACGGGGGGGTCACATGACCCCCCCCCCCCCAGCATTCTGACAGGATGCCTGCTGAATGATTTCAGCGGACATCCTGTTCCTATTAACTCCCGCCGCGCCGCAATCTAGTTTTAAATTTATGACATACTGGTACGTCATGGGTCCTTAAGGACTCGGGAAACATGCCGTACCGGTACGTCATAAGTCCTTAAGGGGTTAAAGAGGACCTGTCACCAAAAAATGCAATGCAATCTGGCAGCACCATGTTGTAGAGCAGGAGAAGCTGAGCAGATTGATATATATTTTTGTGGAAAAAGATTCAGTAAAACCTGTAATTTATACATGTATAGCTCAGATTTTTCTACCTCCTATGAACAGTACAGGAGGGATGTGTTATTAGTAACTCCTCCTCCCTGCACTGATAGTACTTCACAGGGCTGCAAATATAAATGTAAAAATTAAAGTTTTACTAAATCATTTCCCACAAAAATATATATATATATATCAATCTCCTCAGCTTTTCCTGCTCTGTGATGTGGTGCTTTTAGATTGCATTTAATTTTTTGAGGACAGGTCCTCTTTGACAGGGGCAGAATGTTTGCTCATATTATTTATACATGCACAAGTGAGAATTGTCAAAGGAATGAGTGGCTGGTTCTAGATGGGCCTACAAAAGACCCTTTTACTAGGCAGCAGCAGGAATATAGTATGGACGTGGAAAGTTTAGGGTAATCATGGCATGTGGTCGCAATAGTAGCAGCAGCAGTTGCAGCATAGCTTCAACAGACAAGCCAGTAGATCAGCTGTTATGGGGAAGTAGTAGTGGTGGCTGTGTAGCGTTAATAGTGGCGGCAGTGGGGAATTAGCAGCTAGTGATGAGCGGGAGGTGCCATATTCGATTTCGCAATATTTCGCGAATATTCGAATGAATATTCGTGTTATATTCGTCGAAATCGAATATTCGTAATTATTCCAATTATCGCAAATAATATGCGATTTATTTTTTCGCGTATTGCGATTATTTATCTTGATAGTATAAGGCAACGTTCCTGTGCTAATTGACTATGGCTAGGCTAATATGTGTATTTTACGAAATTTCGTGATATTGCTATAACTTCGTCTCAGAATATTACGAATATTCTAAAAGAAGAAGTTAGAGCAATATTACGAAATTTCTTAAAATACACATAGATTGTATTTAAGCTAATATACAGCTATAGTAATATTTTTTTATAGTGTACATATTTTACAAAACTTAAGTTCAGAAAAGGCAAAAAAAAATTAGAGGAAAAAAAAGGGATTATAGCACTATATTAGCTAAATTACAATCTATATATGTATTTTACGAAATTTCGTAATATTGCTCTAACTTCGTCTTTTAGAATATTCGTAATATTGCTCTAACTTCGTCTTTCAGAATATTACGAATATTCTAAAAGACGAAGTTAGAGCAATATTAAGAACATTTGCAAAAGTCGAAATTGTGATGCGAGTAATATAACACAAAATAATCGCATGAAGATTTCAACTTTGCACTGCTATATTCCATATTCTAGCCTAATATGGAATATAGCAGTGCTAACTTAGCACAGCTATATTCCATATTAGGCTAGAATATGGAATATAGCAGTGCTAAGTTGAAATCTTCATGCGATTATTTCGTGTTATATTACTCGCATCGCAATTTCGACTATTGCGAAATTTCGTAAAATACACATATAGATTAGATTGTAATTTAGCTAATATGGAATATAGCAGTAAGTTGAAAACGCCACTGACTGGAGCAGCCAGGAAGCCAGGAATCCAAAGGACAGGTAAGAACAACTTTAGGGAAGTGGGAAAGAAAAAAAATATAATAATTAAAAAAAAATAATTAAAAAAAAATGAATATTCGAATTCGCAAATATATAGAATGATATTCTAAATATTCGCGAAATTGCGATAGTCGAGAAAAAAATTAGCAATTTGAATATTCGCGCTCAACATTATTAGCAGATAGGAATAGCAGCTGCCGCAGTGGCGGCAGCAGCAGTCATATGATATGCAACATGTTGGCAGGCAGATAGCGGCAGTGGCATCATGGTGGCTGTGGCATCATGGCATCAGCAGTACCCTTACAGTATGGAATTGGTAGGAAGGTAGGCAGTGGTATGATGCAACAGCCATATGTTATGGAACATAATGGTAGGCAGGCAAGCAGACAGCAGCAGTGGCAAGATGGGGCACCGTCAGCAAAGCCAGATCTATTCATTGCCCTGAGCCAGAAGGGTATGAAAATCCTCCTTTTTTGTTTTGACAAAAGAGATGTTTTGGACACTGGATGACAACTTGGTCTATTTGGGCTTCAATACACCTCCCGTGGTGCTAAAAACCCTCTCTGAGATGACACTGGAGGCTGGGGCACTGTTCCAATTTACCTGCCCAGAAGTCCATAGGGTCATGGAACACAGTATGTCCAGGGAAAGATCACAGTCATTTAGAGAACTAGACAAATAAAAAAATGAACAGTTGGCCAGAAATCAGTGGCATACTAACGGGGATGCGTGGTGGGGGCGGTCCGCCCCAGGTGTCGGCTCTCAGGGGGTGCCAGAAGCAATAAGTGCTTCCATCAGTGCAGGGAGTTAGGCCCTGTCACTCACCACTCAGCTCTGCGTGCTCCTCCCTTCCTTCAGGCCAGCGGCGCACAGAATGGTAAAGCAGGAAGACTTCTCCCCACTCCACCATTCAGCCTGCAGGCACAGATTGCGCTGACGGCCTGTGTGGGTGGAGCCTGCAGCCTGGAAATCTGCATAAGCTGTACCCACACCGTGCTGCAGATCGATCTGTGCCTGCAGAGAAGAGAGGTATGTGAGCTTCAGGAGAGGGACACGGTGAGTAGTTACTGTGTTTTCATTTGTATTTTTTTTTAATACAGAGGGGGCACAGAGAGCTTTATTACTATGGAGGGGGCACAAAGGGATGTATTGCTATGGAGGGGGCACAGAGGAATTTATTACTATGGAGGGGACACAGAGGGCATTACAACTATGGAGGGGACACAGAGGGAATTACTAATGTGAAGGGGGCACAATGAGCATTTCTACTACGGAGGAGGCACAAAGCCAGAGGGCATTACTACAATGAAGGAGGCGCAGAGGCCATTATTACTGTGAAGGGGGCACAGTGGGCATTATTACTGTAAAAGGGGGCACAATTAGGATTTATACTATGGAGGGGGCACAGAGGGCATTACTAGCACAGTGGGTATTACTGCTATTAGGGGGCACAGTGGGCATTGTTACTGTGAAGGGGGCACAATGGGCATTATTACTGTGAAGGGGGCACAATGGGCATTATTACTATGAAGGGGGCACAGTGGGCATTATTACTATAAAGAGCACACAATGGGGATTATTACTATGAAGGGGACACAATGGGGATAATTACTATGGAGGGGGCACAATGGGGATTATTACTGTGAAGGGGGCACAATGGGGATTGTTACTGTGAAGGGGGCACAAAGAGGGCATTACAACTGTAAAATGGGCACAGAGAGGGAATAACTACTGTGAGGGGGGCACAATGTAGGCATAACTACTGTGAGAGGGCACAATGTGGGCATAACTACTGTGAGAGGGCACACACCTGTACAAAACTACTGTGAAGGTTGTACAATGAGGGCAATACTTCTGTGAGGGGGTACAATTTATTTTTAAGTCAGGCTCATGGTTGGAGTATCCCAGGCAGTTCAGTTCACTCCCTTATGGAGGAACGCTCACTTACCACAAGTTATGCAACTAGCTGATGTTGAATATTGGGAAAGACAGGGGATATGCTTTATCGCACAGGTTTTTCACAAAGGACCGATTAAGCCCATAAATGAAATTATACCAGATACTACACTAGGATTTATTGATAAATTCCGATATGAACAGTTACGACACGCTATACACTACACGGAAAATAGGAATTACTTAAATATTGCACAGAACACTTTTTTAGATTTTTGTTACGATATTAAGTTAACTATTCCTGCTATATCGCACATCTATACAAAGTTAAAATGTGAATACACTAAATCGATCACATTAAGAGGTGAGGTTAAATGGGAAAAAGATTTGCAGAACGCGGAATCGATTCCATGGAACACGGTTTATAGAAATATTAAAAAGTCCTCGGTCTCCATGGCCCATACATGGATTCTTTTGAATATTATACACTGTCTCTATTATACACCAGTATTCCTGCACACGATCTACAAAGACAGAGAAGAGAAATGCTATAAATGTAATAAAAACAGAGGAGATTATAAACATCTGCTGTGGGAATGCCCAGAGATAAAAGATTATTGGTGCAAAATATTTCGGAAACTGCAGAATAGCTCTCCTATGAAATACAAAGCACGTGTTGAGTATGTGATCCTAGGTATGCTCCCAGAGATAAATAAAAATAAAACTGAGCAAAAACTTTGGCTACGGGGCATAGCCTCGGCCAAATAAATAATAGTTAAGTATTGGGGCTCTACGAAGTATCCAAATATCTGGGAGTGGATGGAGTATATGAATAAGGTAAAGCAGTAAGAATATAGTCTTGCCCAAACGGTAGGAAAGAAGGCAGCTTGGCTGCGGATTTGGGGCGATTGGAAATGACAACACTAAGTAATGAGGGTAACTCCGCGGAAAAAGGGGGTTGGAGGGGGGCATGGGAGGGTGAAGAGGGGGACTTGATATAGGATGAGATTATGTTATATCACACTGTTATTTATACTGAATGGGAATATTGTAAAATCTTTCTTTTTTGAAAATAAAAGTTATATAAACAAAAAAAAAAGTATTGGGGGGTGGGGGTATTGTGCCAAAGAAAGTACCCGCCCCTGGTGCCAAAACACCCTAGGCATGCCACTGACAGAAGTAAAAACATCATACAGCAGAATTACATTTTGGAAAAAGTGTCACGTTTCCACATCATTGATGAGACAAGTTTTGGCAGGTGGCGCAGCAGTGGAAAAAACTGTTCCATTGTGTAACAATTATCAAACTGAACTGGCTGCTGTGGCTTATGCTACTTGTTGTAGCAGAGACAGCTGGGAAAAGGTGACTCAAATTTATGTAAAAAAGCAGAAATGTGCGTATTTGAGGACTGAAGCGTCAGTTTTTTGGAATGCACAATGTGGCAGTACTCTTGCTTATTTGGCAAAAGGTCCTCGTACATAAATGTTATGCACAACTAAGTGGTTTATCTGTCCAAGTGACAGAAGAGGAGCTTGAGGGTGACGACGAAGACGAGGCAAATGACCGTGGCAGTATGCAGTGGAGATGACGGCAGGGAGGCCCTCCAAGTACCTTGCGCAAATGGTCAGATGCATGCTTTCTTGTTTGTGTAGTGACAGCTGCATTGTCAGGATTGGGCAGAGGTATGACTTCTGACTATCCACATTGTTCTCTACCGGTCAAAAATGGGTGCTACAAGTCAAAAATGGGTGCTTTTTTCAGACCTTCTGAGGGGAGTGCAAAAATGGACTACTATAGAGACATGCTGGGTAGTTGGTGGGTCCATAAGCAACAACTTAAGGGGTACAGCTCCATAAGCAGCAACTTAAGTCTGAGATTTGCTTCAGACAAACCACCTAGCAGCAGCAGCAGTGGGACATCCAGCAGAACCACAACCAGCAGGGGTGGCATACTTGGATTGCACCCTACTACCCATAATTTATAATCCCCTGAACTACTGAGCAAATTTGAAGGGAGGCCACAACTTGCCAAGTTTTCCATGGTCGTGTGGCATCAGAGTGAGTGTTCAGTGTGGCAGGGGACATAGTTCAATTTTTTATCTAATAAAAAATTTAACTAACCTTCATAAAGATCATGAGAATCAACCAAAAGAAATGGGTCAATTAGGTACACAAACACATATAATACTGAGGTAATCAAAAAATAACATGATTTTATTGAGAATCACAAAAGGACATAAATGGCACAAGTCACAAAAACACATTTAACACAGGTCACAATACATAAAAATATTAAAAACCAAGAGGACCGATAGTGGGCTTTTGGTATATATTTGTAAAGTGCAAGTGCAAAAAATTATGATTGGTCACTAGTAAAAAGGTTTATTCAACCAAACCACTATGGCTAAAAAATACATAGTACAAAAAACTCATATGCATATACAGTACAGACCAAAAGTTTGGACACAACTTCTCATTCAAAGAGTTTTCTTTATTTTCATGACTATGAAAATTGTAGATTCACACTGAAGGCATCAAAACTATGAATTAACACATGTGGAATTATATACATAACAAACAAGTGTGAAACAACTGAAAATATGTCATATTCTAGGTTCTTCAAAGTAGCCACACAACATATAACACCAGATTGAAGTAACAATTGTTTATGTGAAAATAATCAATCGCACATAGTATATATCAGTTAAATTATTGGTTATTTGTGTGATTGATATGGTGAAAAACCAAAACAATAAAAAAAAATTATGTAAAAGTTAGATATAATTAATACGCTTAAAAAAGGAAAAACAAGTGAAATGCAAAAAATAAAATGCTGTGAAAAAATCTAATGTTTTGCCGGAAGGGAAAATAATTCCTTCACCACCATTTTTACAAACGTCTCGATTGTAAAAGTGTAAAGTGACAAGGGCGGAAACGTGACCGACTGCGGGTAAAAGATGGAAATTTTGACTCACCTATCTCCTGCTAAGTAAATCTTCTAGTATTCGAAGCGCCTCCAGTTCGAATACTGGTCTACTTTTACACTTAAAGGTGTAAATCACATTACACTCACACCACATATATTATTAAGGTGTGCCACTTCATAAATATGATACAGGCAAACAAAGCAAAACCAGACTCAAATCTGACATAAAAACAACCTTAAATGATAAATGAGCCCCTTAATCTTTGTCATTCATTGTTTTTAGTAATTCATTATTTAGTTGACTTTAATGCAAAATCTTTTCTTCCATCTGTTTAGATATAAAAATACCCCCTCCCTGGAAAAAAAAAAAAAACATGCACACAAACACAACTATTGTCCACATCCAAATAATTCTGGGTTTTTGGTATGCCCAAGTTAATCGAGATGTTATAGACAATGGAGACAATGTAGTTGAGGGCAATATTTTAATGCAAACATTGATGACTCCATATTTTTCTCACTCCCTAAGGGCTCATGCACACAAACGTATTTTGTTTCCGTGTATGTTCTGTTTTTTTGTGGACCGTATGCAGAACCGTTCACTTTAATTAGTTGGCAAAAAATACTTAAGTTACTCTGTGTAAATTCCGTTTCCGTACGTCCGTATTACCGTTCCACCCCAAAAAATTCATAGGTCCTATTATTGTCCGCATTATGAACAAGGATAGTACTGTTCTATTAAGGGCCAGCTGTTCAGTTCCGCAAAATACGGAATGCACATGGATGTCATCCTTTTTTTGCGGATCCTTTTTTTGCGGACTGCAAAATACATACGGTCGTGTGCATGAGCCCTAAGACTATGACCTTCTGTTTTTGCGGAATGACTACACTAGCTTGTGCATGACCCCAGACCAATAAATGGGTCAGAAATGCTATACATAAAAATTGCAGCTAACACACTGATATAGTTTACAAAAAAAAGTTCTATCTATTAATTATATTTGCTTATGAATATAGACAGGCTATGGTAACACAAGTAGGCTTATATCTTCAGACTTACAGTATTCTAAGTGAGATAGGAAAGCTGGGTAAAGTTTTTCAAAGGTAAATTAAGTCAAACTTATTTTCATGGGAACTGTCCCACTTTAAAACCAATTACCAGAGAAATGACCGGTTAAATAGAAATCTACCAGAAGTGGTGAAGCTTGACAGCTTTAAAGTTCATTTTGACAGTTATAGATTTATGAGGTAATAGAGTTGACGACGGCACTATTTAGTTTTATTTATTCTAGGTTATTTTATTTCCATGGGTGCAAGCTGTTTTGCGCTTGCATTGTTCAAATGAGGTTTCCTGAGTCACGCTCTCTGGCATCCCAGAGTTGAAGCAACATTTCCTTCATCATTGAGTCAAATGAAGCATACGCTGCACAAGGCTGCTGGAATAGTTTCGTTATGGTGTTTGGCAGTATTTTTATTTTGCTACTGTGTTTTCACAGCTATAGCGCTTCCTGCCAGAAACCGTTTATACACAGCATATACAATAAATGAAGGTGAAATGAGGCACATATCTCTAATAAAAAAAATTCACTCAACAGTCTATGCAAATACATTTGGTAAAAGGCCAGCCTGGTGAATACAAATTAATATCTCAATCCTAGGCTTCCAATATCTTTCATAAGGATGCAAGATTCGAGATTTTAGATTCAAGACAAGGACAATTCAAGGTGAAATGCGTTTTTGATTTTCACATAAAGTTGCAAATTGGTTGTGCAATAATTCTATATGGATGCATCAATTTATTTAGCATTTTGTTTAAAATACAGTTGGTGTAGATTTTTTTTTTTACATTTCAACACTGAGCTGAGGTTTTATGGTGAATTTATGCCCTCTACAAGACCTTTGATAAGTGAGGCTGGGATAAGTTGTTGGTTACATTTTTCCAACACTATTTAAGCAAGAGCCTTATGGAAACAGTTTAAAGTGAATGTCCACCCTTGAAAATCTTTTTCTGTTCATCTAGATACTTAGGTTAGAAATGATTTTCTGATTCATTTCTAAAAACATTTTATAGCAGTCAGAGCTCTGCATACTCAAATACAGGGGCAGACTGGGAACTTAAAGAGCACATCGAAGAAACCAAAAGTGGCCCCATGTTGTAGGCAAGTCCAAATTGATAGAAAGTGGAACAAACAAAAGTTGGCAGGTCCAACACAAATAGCTGGGGCCAACATATGTAGTTGCTTTTAATGGCTGGTTTTAATGGTTGTTAAAAATGGATGCAAAATGGTTGTTAAAAATGGATATATAGCCAGAAAATAGATGCACACACTGATACCAACTGGCCATGAAAAACTGACTATCTTTGTGTGTCCATCTTTATTGGTCATTTTTTCACTTTGTGTGAATCTAGCCTAAGACAATGCCACCTTGGCCTGCTTCTTCAAATTGTCTCTTCTATCCTACTCTAGATATCCTCTGCAGATACTATAGCTTAATCCAGGTGAATTTCTTATTTATCTTCATATTGTTAATTCAATATCTTATGTTGAATTGTCATGTGTTATGTTTCATTCTACTTGTCGCTCAGTCAGCTATGCAGGTATTCTTTCTTTTTCAATATCACTGTGAGGTGAGAAATATTCTCTCTGTCTTTTCTAAATAATTATGATAAGGAAATAGTATATAAATTGAATTAGGTGGTAGAAAAGCTAGGGAGCGAAAGAATGGGGTCAGAGGTCTGTGTTTGTGCATTTTACAGTGAGGGGACGGCAGCTGCTGGCAGGTGGAAAGCTGTTCATGCAAGGCACTGCAGTCACAAAAATTCTGCAGTGCCTACACAAACAATTTTTTGTACATGAGTAGCCAGCCTACTCAAACAAAAAAACAAAAAAAAAAAAAACTCTTAAACAGCTTAAACAGTTCATAAGTGTTTCATAGGCATATTGCCAACACCTCCAGCAGCATACATTTCACCTAAAATGCAGCATAATTGTTCTTTTTTCCCCCTCAAAACTAGTTTTGCTACCATTTAAAATTGTGCTGTTCATTTTACTGCATTAATATACCAGTTTAATTCTATACATTGTACTGCATGAATATACCAGTTTAATTCAATGAACTGTACTGCATCAATATAACAGTTTAATTCCATACATTTGCCTGCATCAATATATCGGTTTAATTCAACACATTTTCCAATGTCAATATACCTGTCTCATTTGACACACTGTATTGTGTCAATATACCAGTTTGATTTAATGCATTTTCCTGTATCAATATACTTGTTTAATTCAATGCAATGTAATGTGTTAATATACCAATTTAACTCACGTAGCATTAATAGACCAGTTTCATTCAATGTACTGCACTGCATTAATCTACTAATTTCATTCAACAAATTTTTCTGCATCAGTATACCAGTTTAATTCACCAGATTTCCTGCATCACCTCTGAGTCTGACACCATGCTTTTGAGCCAGGGCTCAGAGCATTCCTCCTGCTGCTCCTCCTTACGACCCCAGAAAATCCTTTCACTTGCATTACCTGTCTTAACCATCCTCTCCTAAGAAGAGGCACCAACCCTCATGCCACTGCTCTTAAAAAAGGCATACTTTTTGGTTGCTTGCTCAGAGCAAGCCATTGTTTTTCCAATACTACAATGTGTATATAAACACTGGCAAACAACTGCATCCAATACAGGGCAATTTATTAAACATTTTTAATTAAAAAAACATAACAATTGTGCATAACCCTTCAAGGACCCATGCCTTAGCCGCGGGGTCTCTGCTATTTTAAATAGCAGAGACCCGCGGCACATCCAGGGCCGTCTTTAATATTGAATGGACCCTGGGCAAAAATTTACTTGGGCCCCCTGGATCCCGCCTTCCCATACCTTAGCAGGCAATCACACCCTCCACCACAACACACACACAAAAAATCCACACATCTGGTAGAGTACAGTGGATGAGTTTAAATACTTCCAGTTCTGAAGACTCCAGCGGCTCAGAATCAGTGCTCTGGGCAGCTGGGCTCAGGCTGGAAGTGGGCACCGCTCTGCAGGAAGGAGACCAGGGCTCGGCTCACCCTAGTGTTACAGTGCACCCCAGCACCCCACAGTATGCAGTATAGCACCCTATAGTATACAGAAACCCACAGTATGCAGTATAGCACCCTATAATATACAGCACCACACAGTATGCAGTATAGCACCCCACACTATACAGTACCCCACAGTATATAGTAGAGCAGTATAGCAGCCCACAGTATACAGCACCCCACAGTATACAACACCTCACAGTATACAGTAGAGCAGTATAGCACCTCACCATATACAGCACCCCAAACTATACACGATACAGCGCCCCACAATATACAGACCCCACACTATCCAGTACAGCAGAATAGCACTCCACACTATACAGCACCCACAGTATACAGTATACAGCCCCCCACACTATACAGCCCCCCACACTATACAGGCCCCCACACTATACAGGCCCCCCGCACTATACAGGCCCCCCACAGTATACAGGCCCCCACAGTATACAGGCCCCCACAGTATACATACCCCCACAGTATACAGGCCCCCACAGTATACAGGCTCCCACACAGTATACAGGCCCCCACAAAGTATACAGCCCCCCCACACAGTATACAGCCCCCCACAGTATACAGCCCCCCGCACTATACAGGCCCCCCACAGTATACAGGCCCCCCACAGTATACAGCCCCCCACAGTATACAGGCCCCCTACAGTATACAGCCCCCCACAGTATACAGCCCCCCCACAGTATACAGTCCCACACAGTATACAGCACCCCACTGTACAGTAGTTTACAGTATATTAGCATAACAGCCCCTGTCACCATTTTCTGATGTAATCTTCACAAAAAAAAGCTCCACAGTTAAGGCAAACTTCTCCTGCAACACTCCTGGTAGGACCTGTGATGACCTCTTAGCCATGTGACCAGTAATATTGCTAGGTTATTGGTCATATTGAGATGATGTCATCTAAGGTCCTAGATCACAGCTCTCACAGTATGCTGCCTGGACTCAGTGCCGGCAGGCATGGCATGGCAGCACCCCCTGTGTAGCTGACAGCCAGACACCTGGGGCAGTGGCTAGCAGGGCTCAAGAGGCAGCTGCCTTGTGCCCCCCAGGAGCAACTGGGCCCAGGGTCGCTGCCCCTTTTGCCCCTTGGTAGAGACAGCCCTGGGCACATCTATGGAATCAGCCATACCTTTTAGATGCCGTGGTCAAATGTGACCACGGCATCTGAACAGACCGGACCCATCTGAGATCGGGGCACCTGTTACCTTGTGCTAATTGACCGAAGCCTCAAGCAGGCTTGAGTCAATTAGATGTATATATCAATACAGGCCACTAGGTGGCAGCCTTGTATTGTTATAGTGCAAATGAAGTCCTCAATGACGGCTATTTAGCCATCACTGAATACTAATGGAAATCGAATGGTTGCCAGTTATTGTCACGCAAGGTGACTTAAAGAAAAGTAAAAAAAAAAAGTAAAAAAAAGTTTTTACAAATATATATATATATATATATATATATATACAGGTCCTTCTAAAAAAATTAGCATATTGTGATAAAGTTCATTCTTTTCTGTAATGTACTGATAAACATTAGACTTTCATATATTTTAGATTCATTACACACCAACTGAAGTAGTTCAAGCCTTTTATTGTTTTAATATTGATGATTTTGGCATACAGCTCATGAAAACACAAATTTCCTATCTCAAAAAATTAGCATATTTCATCCGACCAATAAAAGAAAAGTGTTTTTAATACAAAAAAAGTCAACCTTCAAATAATTATGTTCAGTTATGCACTCAATACTTGGTCGGGAATCCTTTTGCAGAAATGACTGCTTCAATGCGGCGTGGCATGGAGGCAATCAGCCTGTGGCACTGCTGAGGTGTTATGGAGGCCCAGGATGCTTCGATAGCGGCCTTAAGCTCATCCAGAGTGTTGGGTCTTGCGTCTCTCAACTTTCTCTTCCCAATATCCCACAGATTCTCTATGGGGTTCAGGTCAGGAGAGTTGGCAGGCCAATTGAGCACAGTAATACCATGGTCAGTAAACCATTTACCAGTGGTTTTGGCACTGTGAGCAGGTGCCAGGTCGTGTTGAAAAATGAAATCTTCATCTCCATAAAGCTTTTCAGCAGATGGAAGCATGAAGTGCTCCAAAATCTCCTGATAGCTAGCTGCATTGACCCTGCCCTTGATAAAACACAGTGGACCAACACCAGCAGCTAACATGGCACCCCAGACCATCACTGACTGTGGGTACTTGACACTGGACTTCAGGCATTTTGGCATTTCCCTCTCCCCAGACTTCCTCCAGACTCTGGCACCTTGATTTCTGAATGACATGCAACAGTCCAGTGCTGCTTCTCTGTAGCCCAGGTCAGGCGCTTCTGCCGCTGTTTCTGGTTCAAAAGTAGCTTGACCTTCGTAATGCGGCACCTGTAGCCCATTTCCTGCACACGCCTGTACACGGTGGCTCTGGATGTTTCTACTCCAGACTCAGTCCACTGCTTACGCAGGTCCCCCAAGGTCTGGAATCGGTCCTTCTCCACAATCTTCCTCAGGGTCCGGTCACCTCTTCTCGTTGTGCAGCGTTTTCTGCCACACTTTTTCCTTCCCACAGACTTCCCACTGAGGTGCCTTGATACAGCACTCTGGGAACAGCCTATTCGTTCAGAAATTTCTTTCTGTGTCTTACCCTCTTGCTTGAGGGTGTCAATGATGGCCTTCTGGACAGCAGTCAGGTCGGCAGTCTTACCCATGATTGCGGTTTTGAGTAATGAACCAGGCTGGGAGTTTTTAAAAGCCTCAGGAATCTTTTGCAGGTGTTTAGAGTTAATTAGTTGATTCCGATGATTAGGTTAATAGCTTGTTTAGAGAACCTTTACATGATATGCTAATTTTTTGAGATAGGAATTTTGTGTTTTCATGAGCTGTATGCCAAAATCATCAATATTAAAACAATAAAAGGCTTGAACTACTTCAGTTGGTGTGTAATGAATCTAAAATATATGAAAGTCTAATGTTTATCAGTACATTACAGAAAATAATGAACTTTATCACAGTATGCTAATTTTTTGAGAAGGACCTGTATATATAAAGGGAAATTATGGCGGCACTGGAGAAACAAGTGCTAGCGGGTGCTAGGTCGAGGGATATAGCTGCTTACCCCGTATAGATAAAGACGAAAAGCGGACAGCACTCCAGATAAAAAAGCAATGGTGTTTATTCACCCATGTGGAAGGCAACGTTTCAGCTCATACAAGAGCCTTTCTCAAGCAATGAACACAGTGCATCATGGGGTATATATAGTCCAACCCCTATTACATAACAATAAAATCAATCAACAATTTATACAAAAATAAAGTGCAAATGTTGCATGGACAATTCATAAATACATACAGAATGTGCACCGCTACCCGCAACAATATTACATCATGTGTACAGTACGAGGCATACATATTATACCATAAAGTGCAATGAGCAATAAGCGAATACAGGTGTACATCATTAACAATGTGGGAGGAGAGATGTGATGCAATGCTACAGAGAGGGAGTGGTGACATACCCCATATGGTCCTCTGTGTCGCACACGCCAAGCACCGACGAATCCGGCGTTCGGATCAGAGCACTGCGCAGGCGCCAAGTTGCGTCAAGTCCACGGCATGACGTCACCCCATGACGTTGCGGGAGCATGCACACCAATGCTAGGCCGCTCAGTCTGCCATTTTACAATAGGTAAGAGCCTCCCAATGATGTGTGTGCGCATGTCCATGTAAAAAATAGTCAGGACAGCGCATCGCGGAGAAGCACTGTGTTCATTGCTTGAGAAAGGCTCTTGTATGAGCTGAACAGGGTTCTCCTGACAAGCATTGGATATGCTCTTTATATACAAATAGAATAATAGAATATATCCAATGGTTGTCAGGAGAACCCTGTTCATGGCGTAGTTAGGAGGCGTAATTGGGGCGGCACTTGTATGCACGGTCGACACGGCAGTGCCAATCGGGCTCATATTGCATGCCCAACATGAGGATGCTGTACCCCCTTGACAGGGGTGTCCGGTTCCCTCTCCTTGCCTCCTATGAACCATTTATTATATGAATCATACAACTGTGGGTAACTTTGCCAGTGTCTAATATGGCGCTTCTATACATGAGTCTTTGTGAGCATGCGCGTAGGAGAACAGATAGACTTTTCCGGTCCCGCTGCGTCCAATTGGTGAGGTAAGATGTGAGACGCCTACCTTGGACGTAGCGTGACACCATTCTGCTGAGACGTACCCTGACGCCTGCGCACTTTCTAGAGCTAGATGCCAACTTTGGCCATTGCTGACATGTGGGAGTACGCTGATTCCATGTGGTATGTCACCATCCTTATCCTTTGCTCCTCCTGCTTTTAAATTAATGTAATTAAATTTATGTATATCAGCTGATTCACATTGGTGCCACTTATATTTTTACCTTGATTATGCTGTATTATGGTGAATTTTTGTACATTCATGTATCACAATATTTCTATTATAAGAGTACCTTTTGTTATATTTTTTTTTTTTACTTTACAATCACTGTATATTGATTTTTATACACATTTTTATTCAATTGCTTGTATTTATTGATTACTCCACCCCCCTAATTATGTATATCTATTTATACTATGTATTTCACTTGTGTTTGATGCTTGAGAAAGGGTCTGTGTTTTGAGCCAAAACGTCGCCTCACTGTGCCACTGTGGCTCAATAAATTACCTATTTTTTCTACTGGATGTGCTGTCCGTTTCCATCTACATTTTGTGGGTAAGCAGTGACACCCTTGGACATAGCACCCGCTGATTATACCGCTGCCATACTTTTCCTTTTTATATCTATATATATATATATATATATATATACAGTACAGACCAAAAGTTTGGACACACCTTCTCATTCAAAGAGTTTTCTTTATTTTCATGACTATGAAAATTGTAGATTCACACTGAAGGCATCAAAACTATGAATTAACACATGTGGAATTATATACATAACAAAAAAGTGTGAAACAACAGAAAATATGTCATATTCTAGGTTCTTCCAAGTAGCCACCTTTTGCTTTGATTACTGCTTTGCACACTCTTGGCATTCTCTTGATGAGCTTCAAGAGGTAGTCACCTGAAATGTTTTTCACTTCACAGGTGTGCCCTGTCAGGTTTAATAAGTGGGATTTCTTGCCTTATAAATGGGGTTGGGACCATCAGTTGCGTTGTGGAGAAGTCAGGTGGATACACAGCTGATAGTCCTACTGAATAGACTGTTAGAATTTGTATTATGGCAAGAAAAAAGCAGCTAAGTAAAGAAAAACGAGTGGCCATCATAACTTTAAGAAATGAAGGTCAGCCAGTCCGAAAAATTGGGAAAACTTAGAAAGTGTCCCCAAGTGCAGTCACCAAAAACTATCAAGCGCTACAAAGAAACTGGCTCACATGCGGACCGCCCAAGGAAAGGAAGACCAATAGTCACCTCTGCTGCGGAGGATAAGTTCATCCGAGTCACCAGCCTCAGAAATCGCAGGTTAACAGCAGCTCAGATTAGAGATCAGGTCAATGCCACACAGAGTTCTAGCAGCAGACACATCTCTAGAACATCTGTTAAGAGGAGACTGTGTGAATCAGGCCTTCATGGTAGAATATCTGCTAGGAAACCACTGCTAAGGACAGGCAACAAGCAGAAGAGACTTGTTTGGGCTAAAGAACACAAGGAATGGACATTAGACCAGTGGAAATCTGTGCTTTGGTCTGATGAGTCCGAATTTGAGATCTTTGGTTCCAACCACCGTGTCTTTGTGCGACGCAGAAAAGGTGAACGGATGGACTCTACATGCCTGGTTCCCACCGTGAAGCATGGAGGAGGAGGTGTGATGGTGCTTTGCTGGTGACACTGTTGGAGATTTATTCAAAACTGAAGGCATACTGAACCAGCATGGCTACTACAGCATCTTGCAGCGGCATGCTATTCCATCCGGTTTGCGTTTAGTTGGACAATCATTTATTTTTCAACAGGACAATGACCCCAAACACACCTCCAGGCTGTGTAAGGGCTAGTTGACCATGAAGGAGAGTGATAGGGTGCTGCGCCAGATGACCTGGCCTCCACAGTCACTGGACCTTAACTTAATCGAGATGGTTTGGGGTGAGCTGGACCGCAGAGTGAAGGCAAAAGGGCCAACAAGTGCTAAGCATCTCTGGGAACTCCTTCAAGACTGTTGGAAGACCATTTCAGCTGACTGTCTCTTGAAGCTCATCAAGAGAATGCCAAGAGTGTGCAAAGCAGTAATCAAAGCAAAAGGTGGCTACTTTGAAGAACCTAGAATATGACATATTTTCACTTGTTTCACACTTTTTTGTTATGCATATAATTCCACATGTGTTAATTCATAGTTTTGATGCCTTCAGTGTGAATCTACAATTTTCATAGTCATGAAAATAAAGAAAACTCTTTGAAGGAGAAGGTGTGTCCAAACTTTTGGTCTGTACTGTATATATATAAACCTAAAAGTTTAAATACCCCCCCTTTCCTTAAAAAAAAAATACTTAACCAATAATAAAATAAACATTATGGGCATCTCCGCGTGCGAAAATGCCCATGCAATTAAAATATACCAATATTAATGGGATATGGCAAATGGCATAGCTGGGAAAAAAATAAAAACAGCTAATTTGCCATTTTTTGTCACTTCAACTACCCAATAATTTTTTTATAAAAAGTGATTTAAAAAGTTGCACATACTTAAAATTGGTATCACTGAAAAGAACAGATCGTCCTGCAAAAAAATGAGCCCTCACACAGCCCCGTACACATAGCTACAAAAAAGTTATAGGGGTAAGAATATGGTTATGGAAATTATTATTTTTTTTCCTCAAAGTTAAATTTTTTTTTTTCAGTATTAAAACGCAAGAAAATTTTTACAAGTGTGGTATCGTTGGAACCGTACTGACCTGGAGAATGAAGACAACAGGTAAATTTTAAAGCATTGGGTACAGTATAAAAAACATTAAATAAAAACCTTTACCAGAACTGTGTTCTATCCCAATTCTACCCCATATGGAATTTTTTCCCTCGCCACTTTCTGAAAAGGGGGATGGATGGGGTGTGAGCATGGGGAGGGACCATCAACCCCATCACATTTATTATCATTTAGACCAGTTTTTTGGTGCAAATGATGACTAAAAACGATGTCAACTATGAGCTTGCATGGATTTCAATCTAGGTGCACGGACTGCTGGATGCATACACCTCGTCATAAATGAGCCTCTGGAAGCACAGGGCGATATACAAACACTGATCTTGATAAACAACCCCCTATATGTTTATTATGTGAAGGAAAGACATCAGTAACATTTTTCCAGAACTCATTTTAAATTGTGAATGGGCCAATGCATTTTGATCAAAATGTATACAAAGTGCCTTTATCTTCATATTAACAAATTATGCTTAGAAGCAGTAGATCAATGCATGACATTGCAGTGTGATCCATGTCTGTTTTTTATAGTTTGATATATTCTCATTCTGTCCCCTTCATTTTTTCAGCACTCCATCCATTTAGCCCAGGTGTTTTTAATAAACAGGAGACTGTATATTTAAGCTTTTGAGGTCTGCTTGCATTGTGGGGTGCTGCATAATACCTGTTGTTGCTGTGGTGCCATGCCTGTGGCAAAAGGACTTAGCCTGAGAACAGGGTTGCTGTTGGGCTGATGGGTTTCACAGCCTGCAGATAATGTGTTGTGCTAGTAGAGTTTGTCATGTGGTGCAGTGTCAAATTAGTGTAGGCACCCATAGAGACCACCATGATGTGGTGAGAGGGCCTATCCTTTTTCATGAAAACATATAAAAATGTTCCTTATGTTTAAAAACCATGCTTAGCAGCAATAGGCCAATGTACCGAATGACATATGAATGTGCAATCCATATTTTTTCTCTACAGCTTGGTATATTTGCATTCTGTCCTCTTTTTTATGGAGATACATAACACTATAAGTGGCAAGCTGATTGCACTTGGCTATTGTCAAAAAAGTGAAGTACTCCCTGTTACATAAAATAGCTGTACATATGAATGAGTCCATAGACAATCTAAGGTGATTCAGGATGCACTGGCTAGTTTCTGTTATACACTCAAAGATCTTCTGAACATAAATTCAACAAAACATATCAAGTAAGCAAAAATAAATTGTATGCTGATGGAAACAAAGGCAGCAAATAAACGACTACTGAAGAAAGGCGGAAGAGCCCCTACTTTGCAGCAGCTATAAACTTGTTTCACTTCTTTACATAGATATATATTATGATTTCTGGCTATGAGAAACATTCTTTGACTATGATCATAGAGATTCTGTTTCCTTGTCTTATTACGTCTAAACAGATTTGGTCAATAGGAGGTTCCAGGTTAATTCCTGTAATTCACTATGCCTAAAAAAAAGGTTCAAATGACACTGATAAGCACCAATACTGAAAAAGCATTTGACAGAACTGGCATTTCATGGAAAAATGCTATTAAGATTTGGTTACCCCCCAGTTAGTAGATGCCAGACGATTTTTATACTCTCAGCTAGAGTTGAGCGGACACCTTGATGTTCGGGACCCTAACTTTTGAGCACAAAAATGGCTGTAAAAAAGTCATGGAAAGGGCTAGAGGGCTGCAAATGGGAACAAAATGTGGTTAAGAGCATGGCAAGTTCTCTGCAAACAAATGTAGATAGGAAAATGACTTTAAATAACATAAAATATGTAAAAATAAAAAATAATAATCTGTATCTAGGAGGACGAGGTCCATATGGAGTAGGAGGTTGAGGAGGCAGTGGATGTGGCGTTGTAGGTGAAAGCAGGGGTGGAGGAGGTAGCCTATACTGTTTTTTTGTTTTATATATATATTTTTGTTTCTTTAAATTAAGGTACACCCCAAAACATTGGGAAATATAATCTGTGATAACCCCCTCCAGTCGTGCTAAACAAACGTTCAGACAATACACTGGCTGCAGGGCAGGCCAGCACCTCCAAGGCTTAAAGGGCAAGCTCAGGTCATGTGCCCAATTTGGAGACCCCTCAGTCAGTACGTGTAGGCGTGTGCACACATACTGCTCCACCATGTTGCACGTCCCCTTGATGTTCACAATCCAATTGGATATCTTCTCTATCAGCTTTCTATGTTCCTTTCTGCGCCTACCATGTTGATCACCTTTAGCGGCAAATCAGGGTTCCATGCCGGAGAGGGAGCGTGAGGAAGGGATACCACATCCAAGGGAGGTCAATGGATGAAATTCAATACGATTGAGCGGAAATGTGGGAGAAGTTATTAAAACGGAAGAATCGAAGGAAAGGAGGGGGCGCGGGGCAATTACCCACTCCCGACTCGGGGAGGTAGAGACGATAAATAACAATACAGGACTCTTAAGATGCCCTGTTATTGGAATGATTACTAAAAAATTATAGGGAATGTCACTGGGGTATTT
Organism: Bufo gargarizans; assembly: GCF_014858855.1. Lineage (NCBI taxonomy): Eukaryota > Metazoa > Chordata > Amphibia > Anura > Bufonidae > Bufo > Bufo gargarizans. The sequence goes on from NC_058082.1 coordinate 487,561,750, forward strand.
TGGATTTGAAAACGTTAGACAGGAGAGGCCCTGCTGCCGCTTTGTTGAATCTAGATAACTTCTGAATGATCGCGCGTCACAGTGACGACCACAATCACGATTTATGCAGAGCAGGGGTTTGTATACAGTAAAATTGGTAAAATGTCACCTGACATTGTAACAGACGATTTTTTTACATTTATGTCCCTGTCACCTATGAAAAGCAGGGGTTTAATCACAGCAAAAATGGTCAAATATCACCCAAGAATGTAACAGACAAATTAGTTAAATGTTTTTACTGTCTACTAGGTATAGCAGGGGTATATCAGAGCCAAGAATTTGTGAATTTCACCCAAGAATGTAACAGACAAATTAGTGAAATGTTTTTACCTGTCTACTAGGTTTAGCAGGGGTATGTCACACCCAAAAAATGGTGAATTTCACCCGAATATGTAACAGACAAATTAGTGAAATTTGTTTACCTGTCTATTAGGTATAGCACTGGTATATCACAGTCAAAAATTTGTGAATTTCACCCGAGAATGTAACAGACAAATTAGTGAAATGTTTTTACCTGTCTACTAGGTACAGCAGGGGTATATCACAGCCCAAAATTGGCAAATTTCACCCGAATATGTAACAGACACATTAGTGAAATTTGTTTACCTGTCTACTAGGTATAGCACTGGTATATCACAGCCAACAATTGGTGAATTTCATCCGAAAATGTAGCAGACCAATTAGTGATTTTTTTTTACCTGTCTACTAGTGATGAGCGGGAGGTGCCATATTTGATTTTGCAATATTTCGCGAATATTTGATTGAATATTCGTGTTATATTCGTCGAAATCGAATATTCATAATTATTCCAATTATTGCGAATAATATGCGATTTAATCAATCACGTATTGCGAATTGTTCCTTGGATAGTATAAGGCAATGTTCCTATGACTAATTGACTATGGCTAGGCTAATATGTGTATTTTACGAAATTTCGTAATATTGCTCTAACTTCGTCTTTTAGAATATTACGAATATTCTAAAAGACGAAGTTAGAGCAATATTACGAAATTTCGTAAAATACACATATAGATTGTAATTTAGCTAATATAGTGCTATAATCCTTTTTTTTCTCAATTTTTTTTTGCCTCTTCTGAACTTAAGTTTTGTAAAATATGTACACTATTAAAAAAATTACTATAGCAGTATATTAGCTAAATTACAATCTATATGGGTATTTTACGAAATTTCGTAATATTGCTCTAACTTCATCTTTTAGAATATTCGTAATATTGCTCTAACTTCGTCTTTTAGAATATTCGTAATATTGCACTAACTTCGTCTTTTAGAATATTCGTATCGTAATATTCTAAAAGACGAAGTTAGAGCAATAGTAAGAATATACGTAAAAAGTTGAAATTGCGATGCGATTAATATAACTCGAAGTAATCGCATGGCGATTTCAACTTAGCACTGCTATATTCCATATTATGGAATATAGCAGTGCTAACTTAGCACTGCTATATTCCATAATATGGAATTTAGCAGTGCTAAGTTGAAGTCGCCATGCGATTACTTCGAGTTATATTAATCGCATCGCAATTTCAACTTTTTACGTATATTCTTAATATTGCTCTAACTTCATCTTTTAGAATATTACAATACGAATATTCAAAAAGACGAAGTTAGCGCAATATTACGAATATTCTAAAAGACGAAGTTAGAGCAATATTACGAAATTTCGTAAAATACCCATATAGATTGTAATTGAGCTAATATGGAATAAAGCAGTGCTAAGAAGCGGCAACGGGCACTGACTGGAGCAGCCAGGAAGCCAGGAATCCAAAGGACAGGTAAGAACAACTTTAGGGAAGTGGGAAAGAAAAAAATATAACAATTAAAAAGAAAAAAAAAAGAATATTCGATTTCGCGAATATATAGAACGATATTCTAAATATTCGCGAAATCTCGAAATTGCGATATTCGAGAAAAAAAATTGCAATTCGAATATTCGCGCTCAACACTACTGTCTACTAGATATAGCAGTGGTATATCACAGCCAAAAATTGGTGAATTTCACCTGAAAATGTAACAAACAAATTAGTGAAATGATATAAAATTAAATACGTACAAAAAAAATAATAATCTTGATATATGAGGTAGAGGTCCATATGGAGTAGGAATTTGAGGAGGCGGTGGACGTAGCGGTGTAGGTGGAAGCGGAGGTGGAGGAGGATGAGGTAGCCAATGCTGTTTTGTTTTATTTTTAATTTTTTTATATTAGGGTATACTCCAAAAGAATGGGAAATATCCAAAATACAACACTGAACAATTGCACTGTAGTATAACAATGGCTGGGTAAGGTCTGTATACATGTCTGTTCTGCACAAGGTACGGACAAGTCCTGTGGAATCCATGCCTGGTTCATTTTAATGAACGTGAGCTTGTCCACATTGGCTGTGGACAGGCGGCTGCGCTTGTCTGTGATAATGCCCTCTGCTGTGCTAAACACCTCCAAGGCGTAAAGGGCAAGCCATGTGCCCAAATTGGAGACCCAAAAGTTGAGGGGGGCAGACCCGTCATTCAGTACGTGTAGGCGTGTGCATACATACTGCTACACCATGTTGCTCGAAAGAGCACAACAAGGAACACAGGTCTCACATGGAGGCCCAGTAATTGGGGGTGAAGTGGTGCTGTTCCGCAGAGCGACTCATCCGTGCGTGCTGCAGCTGAAACTCCACTATCGCCTTTTTTTTTAAACCCAGAATATTATTGCAGTATTTCTAGCTTGTATGTCACACTAACAAATGAAGTATTGGCACCAGATGTAGGGTATTGCCCAAATTTTTTATATTTTTTTGCTGAATATTATTGCAGTATTTCAAGCTTGTATCTCACACTGACAGATGCAGCCAAGGCTGCAAATTTACTATTTAGCCCAAAATGGGTGTTTATTTTTATAACAGAATATAACAGTAGTATATAACGTGTGTATCTCACACTGACAGATGCAGCAAAGGCTGCAAATATAGTTTTTTGCCCAAAATGCAGCATAGACTCCAGATGTAGGGTATAGCCAAAAATGGGTGTTTTTTTTTAAACCCAGATTATTATTGCAGTATTATAAGCATGGATTTCACACTGACAAATGCTGCAAAAGCACCAGGATATGCCAAAAATTGGTGTTTTTTTAAACCCAGATTATTATTGCAGTATTTCAAGCTTGGATTTGAATGTCACAAATGCACATATGGTGGTGCACAGGTGCTGGTGCTCTGAGCTTGCATAAAATGGCTTCCGCCGCCCTAACTAACAGACTGATAAAAGTTCTTTTTTTGTGTCACTGGGCTCAGAGCAGGGTAAAAATATTGTGCACTGCTCCCATAAAACTAAATCTATGTAAATTGCTGAGTTAACAAGAACTTCTGATTAAAGATTCTTTCCTATTCTCTCCCTCACAGCAGCAGCATCCTCTCCCTACACTAGTAACAGCAGAGTGACGTGCAGCGCTATGTGATTCCAGTTTATAAAGAGGCTGGGTCACATGCTGCACTGGCCAATCCCAGCCATACCATTAGTAGGCATGGCTGTGATGGCTTCTAAGGGCACAGAGTTAAATGCTTGTTGATTGGCTGCTCTGCAGCCTTTCAAAAAGCGCTATTAATTCGCTGAATACCCTACTCTCAGCCCTTATTAGAGTAAATGACAACTTTGATATATTTAACAGCACATCCCAGTCTTTATCTTCTCTGTTCATACTTACAAAGAAACAATAGTCCAACATAGCCAACAGGACCTTGAAATTGAACCACTGAACTTTGATCCTTCCACAGATACTACTGTAAGCATTTTTAGGACGTTTGAATGCTTAGAATTTTAGAAGCAATTTGACATTTTTAAAGATTTTTTTTAACAACTATTTCAGTTATAAAGTCACTTTGTGGGGCTTACATAGTAGAAATCACCCTTAAATTACTCAAATTTAGAACATACTCCCCTCAAATTATTTACAACTGATTTTACAAACTTTGTTAACCCTTTAAGTGTTCCAAAAAAATTAAAGGGAAATGGAGGGAACTTTTTTTGTGTGCAGATTTTCCATTTGAACTCTTTTTTTTTTTTTTTACAGTAAAGCAGCAGGGGGTTAACAGCAAAACAAATCTAAACATTTATTACCCTTATTCAGCATTTGCAGAAACATCCCATATGTGGTTGTAAACCGCTCTATGGGCACACTGTAGGGCTCAGAAGGGAAATAGCACCATATGGTTTTTGGTGAAACCCTTTATAAGTGACCCCATTTTAGAAACTACACCTCTCAAGGAATTTATTGAGGGGTGTAGTGACCATTTTGACCCCACAGGCATTTCATAGAATTTAGAAATACTTGCCTATGAAAATTAAAAATTTAACTTATTCCAATAAAATGTTGCGTAAGCTCCCCATTTTTCATTTTGAAAAGGGATAATAAGGAGAAAAAAAAAAGTGCAATATGCTTTTGGGGGGCAGATTTTGCTGGAATGGTTTTTGGGTACCATGTCACATTTAGAGATCCTGAGGTACCGCTACAGTAGAATCCCCCCAAAAGTGACCACATTTTGGAAACTACCCTCCCCAAGGAATTTTTCAAGGGGTATAGTAAGCACTTTAACCTAACAGGTGGCTCATAGATTTTTGTAACCCTTGAAATTGAAAAATTACATTTTTTTCCTAGTAAAACGTTGGTTTAGCCCCAGATTTTTTTTATTTTTACAAGGGGTAACAGGATAAAAAGGACAACACAATTGCATTTTGACCCAACAAATGTTTTGCAAAAAATAATTCACACCAGATTGTGCAAAGGGAAAATTGCAATTTATGCACAGATATGCCATTATGCCATTTCCGTGCACAAGTTGTTGTGCTTAGTTTATGTCAGTATGAAAATCATGTATTCGTATTATCCATTTGAGGACTAATATGGTGATTTATACATCTTGAGTTGACAACTGTAAATATTAGGGGGTGGATTGAGCATTTTGACCCCACAGGTGTTTTGCAGAAATTAATGAGCAGGGGACTGTGCAAAATAGAAATTGCTAGTTTTACACAGATATTGCATTTCAATGCCTAATATGTTGTGCCCACCGTGTGCCATTAAAATTATTAGGTGGGTTCTATTGGATTCTGAATTGCCCAAAAATGTGGAGTTAAACTGCTGCTTGGGTACACTTGAGGGTTCAGGAAAGACCACCATTTGGCTTTTTCTGGGCAGATTTAGATAAATTATGGTTTTGGGCACCATGTTGCTACTGAACAGCCTCTGGGGACCAGTACAACCATTTTATGACAACCATACATTTATTTTTCTCTGAATGGAGCTATGTCACGACTTATTTTTTGTGGGATGAGTTTCCATCATCATTGGTTCTATTTTGGGGTATACAACTATTTGATCAATTTTTATTTTGCTTTTTGTGAAGCAGGATAAAGAAATGGCAGCAATTCCATTGCTTTTTGGGTTTCATTATTGCGACATACCCTGTGAGGGAAAATTACACATTATCTTTATTCTGCTGGCCAGTACGATTAAAGAGGTACCGATTTGATATAATTTATATTTTTTTATTTTACCACTTTTGAATCACCATTTTCTGAAAGCCATGATTTATTATTTTTCTGGCAATGATCTTGTTTGAGGGTTTGGTTTTTGCAGAATGAGATGACAGTTTAAGGCCTCATGCACAAGACCTTTGTGTGCATCCGTGGCCATTGTGCCGTTTTCCGTTTTTTTTCGCGGACCCATTGACTTTCAATGGGTCCGTGGAAAAATCGGAAAATGCACCGTTTGGCATCCCCGTCTGTGTTCCGTTGTTCCAGTCCGTCAAAAAAATATGACCTGTCCTATTTTTTACGCGGACAACGGTTCGCGGACCCATTCAAATCAATGGGTCCGCGAAATTCTCGGATGCACAACCGTTTGTCATCCGCGTCCGCGTCCGTTTTATTAATCTTTTGCATGGCAAAACTGTCTGCCAGATTTGAGCCCAATAAAAATAAATAAAAAAATTTCAATACAGGAAGGAAGCTTCAGGTCATAGGTTATTACATTGCAGTTCACTGCAGCCTGGTGTTGCATGTGGTTTGCTGGAGTGAGCTGTAGCTAATATATCCATTACATTTTCACCATGCCCAAGTGGAATGTTGAAAAACTCATTACGTTGGTGCAGGAGAGGCCTGAACTGTGGGACAGCAGGCTGAACATTTACCAGGACAGGGTGAGAAAAGAAGTATCCTGGGAGAAAGTGGCCAGGTCCATGCGGCGCACGGAATGGCAAAAAGCTGATGCCAGAGGTCGGGCAGATTTAGGTAAGTGCCAGCAATGTCATTGCACTGTCCTGGTCCCTGTCTTGTCACTATTGAACGTGCTACAATTACATGATGTGCCAAAAAATGCATACGAGCATGGAACACGGAGGTGAGCGTTCCGCGGTATCCCAGCCTGGCATCCTCTATTGTTGCTATGATGCGGTGTGCTTTGTGTCAACCCTGAAGTACAGTCAGACCCTGGTATAGTTCATACGAGTGTATTACGGTACTGCAGTGGCGGCACTAGGTGCATGGCGTCCTAGCAACCAATAATGACATGAACTCCTGTTCTCACCAGGATGCTAGGCCGTGATACTGCGGAACGCTTAGCTCCATGTTCCTAAAATTTAAACAGTTTGTTTTTTACATTCACCTCCCTTACATTAGATATATGCCTAGATCTGGATTAGACTTTATATTTTTTGGGTTAAAATACACCGCACTCCTACTATATGGTGTTTTTGAAATGCCTGGCCCTAGCTATGATACTGTAAACTGTAGTAATGGATACTATGCATGTGCACCGGCTAGTTGGTGGCACTTGTTCTAGTTTTTAATTGCGTATGCAATAGTTGACCCTTAACGCTTATTGTGCCTTAATTTACATACCAGTGCCTAGCACGATTATTACATGGCTTCCTGAACGTTTTAAATGAGTATGTCCAAAATGGCAGTACTGTAGCATGTGATCCTTTTTTTTTCATTATGGCCAAATTATCCTCCGTATGTGCCTATTTTATGTTTTTTTTGGTCTTACGGCATACATATTAGGACATCGTCAGACATCATCCACAACTCCATCCTCCGTCAGGCAAAACTCCATCAGCCCTCAGACATCAGACAAAACTCCGTCCTCCGTCAGGCAAAACTCCATCAGACATCAGACAAAACTCCGTCCTCCGTCACCCAAAACTCCATCAGACCTCAGACATCAGACAAAACTCCGTCCTCCGTCACCCAAAACTCCATCAGACATCAGACATCAGACAAAACTCCGTCCTCCGTCAGACAAAACTCCATCAGCCCTCAGACATCAGACAAAACTCCGTCCTCCGTCAGACAAAACTCCATCAGACCTCAGACATCAGACAAAACTCCGTCCTCCGTCAGACAAAACTCCATCAGACCTCAGACATCAGACAAAACTCCGTCCTCCATCAGGCAAAACTCCATCAGACATCAGACATCAGACAAAACTCCGTCCTCCATCAGGTAAAACTCCATCAGACATCAGACATCAGACATCAGACAAAACTCCGTCCTCCGTCAGACAAAACTCCATCAGACCTCAGACATCAGACAAAACTCCGTCCTCCGTCAGGCAAAACTCCATCAGACCTCAGACTTTAGCTAAAACTCTGTCCTCCCTCAGACATCAGACAAAACTCCGTCCTCCCTAACTCAAAATACGCCCTACTACACACACTCTTCACCTGACTGAGCTGCTAGCTGCTGGAGAGGCAAAGGACCTGTGATGACATCATGACCATGTGACGAGTCACATGTGTGGGAGGGGTCAGATGTGCACAGCAGCTGGTAGAGTGTACAGAACAGTAGCCATCAAATAGAGCTCTGTACTAGAGATGTGTGTGTAACCTGCATGTAGCAGAGCTGTGTACTGTGTTACAGAGATGTGTGTGTAACCTGCATGTAGCAGAGTTGTGTACTGTGTTATAGAGATGTATGTGTAACCTGCATGTAGCAGAGCTGTGTACTGTGTTACAGAGATGTATGTGTAACCTGAATGTAGCAGAGCTGTGTACTGTGTTATAGAGATGTATGTGTAACCTGCATGTAGCAGAGCTGTGTACTGTGTTACAGAGATGTATGTGTAACCTGAATGTAGCAGAGCTGTGTACTGTGTTACAGAGATGTATGTGTAACCTGCAGGTAGCAGATCTGTGTACTGTGTTACAGAGATGTATGTGTAACCTGCATGTAGCAGAGCTGTGTACTGTGTTACAGAGATGTATGTGTAACCTGCATGTAGCAGAGCTGTGTACTGTGTTACAGAGATGTACGTGTAACCTGCAGGTAGCAGAGCTGTGTACTGTGTAGCAGATCTGTATGTGTAACCTGCATGTAGCAGAGCTGTGTACTGTGTAGCAGAGTTGTATGTGTAACCTGCATGTAGCAGAGCTGTGAACTGTGTAGCAGAGCTGTATGTGTAACCTGCATGTAGCAGTGCTGTGTACTGTGTATCAGAGCTGTATGTGTAACCTGCATGTAGCAGAGCTGTGTACTGTGTTACAGAGATGTATCTGCAACCTGCAGGTAGCAGAGCTGTGTACTGTGTAGCAGATCTGTATGTGTAACCTGCATGTAGCAGAGCTGTGTACTGTGTTACAGGGATGTATGTGCAACCTGCAGGTAGCAGTGTTGTGTACTGTGTAGCAGAGATGTGTACTGTGTTACAGAGATGTGTGTGTAGCCTGCATGTAGCAGAGCTGTGTACTGTGTATATAGAGCAGTGTGTGTAACAGCATGTAGCAGAGCTGTGTACTGTGTTACAGAGATGTGTGTGTAACCTGCATGTAGAAGTGCTGTGTACTGTGTAGCAGAGCTGTATGTGTAACCTGCATGTAGCAGAGCTGTGTACTGTGTTACAGAGATGTATGTGTAACCTGCACGTAGCAGAGCTGTGTACTGTGTTAAAGAGCTGTATGTGTAACCTGCATGTAGCAGGCTGCGTACTGTGTTACAGAGCTGTATGTGTAACCTGCATGTAGCAGAGCTGTGTACTGTGTATATAGAGCAGTGTGTGTAACAGCATGTAGCAGAGCTGTGTACTGTGTTACAGAGATGTGTGTGTAACCTGCATGTAGAAGTGCTGTGTACTGTGTAGCAGAGCTGTATGTGTAACCTGCATGTAGCAGAGCTGTGTACTGTGTTACAGGGATGTATGTGCAACCTGCAGGTAGCAGAGCTGTGTACTGTGTATATAGAGCAGTTTGTCTAACCGCATGTAGCAGAGCTGTGTACTGTGTTACAGAGATGTGTGTGTAACCTGGGAACTATAAAAAAGTGTAAAAAAAAAACATAAATATTCAGATCACCCCCCTTTTCCCAAAATTAAAATAAAAGACACATCATGGGTTTCGCAATGTGTAAAAACGCCCATTGTATAAAAATATATTCCCCATACGGCAAACAGTCCAAATGTCCGATTCGCCGTTTTTGGTCACTTCATTTGCTACAAAAATGTAAATAAAAAGTGATCAAAAAGTCTTAAACACCCCAGAATGGTATCAGTAAAAAGTTTAGATTGCCCCGCAAAAAATGAGCCCCCATCCAGCTCTGTACACATAATTACAAAAAAGTTATGGGGCTCAAAATATGGCGACAAAAAAAATCGGATATTTTTATTTTTTTAACACTATTAAAACGCAAGAAAAACTATACATATAAGGTATTGCCGGATTCGATCTGACCTGTAGAATAAAAGTAACCAGTCAGTTTTATCGCACATCGAATGTCGTAAATAGAAATCACGTAAAACTGTGGTGGAATTGCTTTTTTTTTTCAACAGGAAGAATGGGCAGTTTTACCATCTGAGAAAATAAAGACCCTCATCCATAACTACCACAAAAGACTTCAAGCTGTCATTGATGCTAAAGGGGGCAATACATGGTATTAATAACTGGGGTGTGTAAACTTCTGACCAGGGTCATTTGGGGAGTTTGTGTTGTGATTATGATTTATAAAGAGTAAACACCGTGTTTGACATAAATGGCTTCAGCCGACCACTAACCACGAGCGAGAGAGAAGTGTCTGTGGTATCAATCATATTCTCTGAACAATGGTTAAAGGGGTATTCTCATCTTAATGATCACTCTTAAATCTGTTAATGATTTGACAGTGATAATTTTTCTAAATACATTTTATTACCCAATTCCCATCCTTTTTTAGAAAATAAGTCCCCTCTTACCTGATCGTTGTCTTTGGTCTCCCCTGGTTACGGCCACCTCTCCTGTCGAATCCAGCCGGGCCACGCTTGCGCAGAAGACGGAAAATTCTCTCCCGGCTGGGCCGCGCAATGTCCTGAACGCGCATGCCGCTGCGCATGCGCCATGATGACTTCTTCCTGGCCAGTATAGTACAGAGCCGCGAATGCGCACGCCGACTCTGTACTATACAGGCCAGGAATAAGTCACCATGGCACATGCGCGGCGCTGTGCGCGTTCAGGACATTGCGCGGCCCGGCCGGGAGAGAATCTTCAGTCTTCTGCGCAAGCGCGGCCCGGCCGGGAGAAGAATACAGGAAGTGAACGTCACGCTCAAGGAAGGTAAGTATGAAAAAGGGAAGATGAGAATACCCCTTTAAGAAATCATAAATTCTGCAAGTGTATGTAAACTTATCAGCACAACTGTAAGTAGCTGTGTGATATAAATCTGTGGAATATGGGAAGCACAAGAGGATGTGCACCTTAAATCCCATCTTTGTAAGGCCTCTTGCACATGGTCGCTGTGTGCCTGTAGTTGTATTGTGGACCACATACGGCGGTTCCGCAATACACAGGGCACCAGCCGTGTGCATCCCGCATCCGTGATGTCGACCCATTCACTTGAACGGAACAGAAACACGGATCGGATCCCCACAGAAGCACTACAGAGTGCTTCCGTGGTGTTTCTGGCCGTGCCTCCGCACAGCAAAAAAGTAGAACATATTCACGGACCTATTCAAGTTGAATGGGTCTGGATCTGTCCCGGCTGCTGCACGCACGTTGCCCGTGCATTGGGGACTGCAAATTGCTGTCCCCAATGCACGGAATGGACCAACAACGTTCATGTGCAAGAGGCCTAACACTTGTGATCTGTGTGAAGCGGCATATATGCATTCATGTTGCATGTATTTATTAATTAGGGTTACCAATTCTGAGTAACTTGGAGTGACAGGAGATTTACAGAATCAGATTTTTTTTTTTTTGTCGTCATATTTTGAGCTCTATAACTTTTTATGTAATTATGTGTACGGCGCTGGGTGGGGGCTCATTTTTTGCGGGGCAATCTGAACTTTTCACTGATACCATTCTGGGGTGTTTAAGACTTTTTGATCGCTTTTTATTTACATTTTTGTAGCAAATGAAGCGACCAAAAACGGCGAATCGGACATTTGGACTCTTTTTTTTCTTCTGTTTTGCCGTTTGCCGTATGGGGAATATATTTTTATACAATGGGTGTTTTTACACATTGCGACACCCATGATGTGTATTTTTTTATTTTTTTTTATTTTCATTTTGGGAAAAGGGGGGTGATCTGAATTTTTTTGTTTTATTTTACACTTTTTTATAGTTCCCAGGTTACACACACATCTCTGTTACACAGTAAAAAGCTCTGCTACATGCGGTTACACACACATCTCTGTAACACAGTACACAGCACTGCTACATGCAGGTTGCACATACATCCCTGTAACACAGTACACAGCCTGCTACATGCAGGTTACACATACAGCTCCGCTACACAGGACACAGCTCTGATACATGCAGATTACACATACAGCTCTGCTACACAGTACACAGCTCTGCTACATTCAGGTTACAAATACAGCTCTGCTACACAGTACACAGCACTGCTACATGCAGGTTACACATACAGCTCTGCTACACAGTACACAGCTCTGCTACATGCAGGTTACACATACAGCTCTGCTACACAGTACACAGCTCTGCTACATGCAGATTACACATACAGCACTGCTACACAGTACACAGCTCTGCTACATGCAGGTTACACATACAGCTCTGCTTCACAGTACACAGCTCTGCTACATGCAGGTTACACATACAGATCTGCTACACAGTACACAGCTCTGCTACCTGCAGGTTACACATACATCTCTGTAACACAGTACACAGCTCTGCTACATGCAGGTTACACATACAGCTCTGCTACACAGTACACAGCACTGCTACATGCAGGTTACACATACAGCTCTGCTACACAGTACACAGCACTGCTACATGCAGGTTACACATACAGCACTGCTACACAGTACACAGCTCTGCTACATGCAGGTTACACATACAGCTCTGCTACACAGTACACAGCTCTGCTACATGCAGGTTACACATACAGATCTGCTACACAGTACACAGCTCTGCTACCTGCAGGTTACACATACAGATCTGCTACACAGTACACAGCTCTGCTACCTGCAGGTTACACATACATCTCTGTAACACAGTACACAGCTCTGCTACATGCAGGTTACACATACAGATCTACTACACAGTACACAGCTCTGCTACCTGCAGGTTACACATACAGATCTGCTACACAGTACACAGCTCTGCTACCTGCAGGTTATACATACAGATCTGCTACCTGCAGGTTACACATACATCTCTATAACACAGTACACCACTCTGCTACATGCAGGTTACACATACATCTCTGTAACACAGTACACAGCTCTGCTACCTGCAGGTTACACATACATCTCTGTAACACAGTACACAGCTCTGCTACATGCAGGTTACACATACAGATCTACTACACAGTACACAGCTCTGCTACCTGCAGGTTACACATACAGATCTGCTACACAGTACACAGCTCTGCTACCTGCAGGTTACACATACAGATCTGCTACCTGCAGGTTACACATACATCTCTGTAACACAGTACACAGCTCTGCTACATGCAGGTTACACACACATCTCTAGTACAGAGCTCTATTTGATGGCTACTGTTCTGTACACTCTACCAGCTGCTGTGTACGTCTGACCCCTCCCACACACGTGACTCGTCACATGGTCATGACGTCATCACAGGTCCTTTGCCTCTCCAGCAGCTAGCAGCTCCGTCAGGTGAATAGTGTGTGTAGTAGGGCGTATTTTGAGTTAGGGAGGACGGAGTTTTGGCTGATGCCTGATGGAGGACGGAGTTTTGTCTGATGTCTGAGGTCTGATGGAGTTTTGCCTGACGGAGGACGAAGTTTTATCTGATGTCTGAGGTCTGATGGAGTTTTGCCTGACGGAGGACGGAGTTTTGTCTGATGTCTGATGTCTGAGGTCTGATGGAGTTTTGCCTGACGGAGGACGGAGTTTTGTCTGATGTCTGAGGTCTGATGGAGTTTTGGGTGACGGAGGACGGAGTTTTGTCTGATGTCTGAGGTCTGATGGAGTTTTGCCTGACGGAGGACGGAGTTTTGTCTGATGTCTGAGGTCTGATGGAGTTTTGGGTGACGGAGGACGGAGTTTTGTCTGATGTCTGAGGTCTGATGGAGTTTTGCCTGACGGAGGACGGAGTTTTGTCTGATGTCTGAGGTCTGATGGAGTTTTGCCTGATGGAGGACGGAGTTTTGTCTGATGTCTGAGGTCTGATGGAGTTTTGGGTGACGGAGGACGGAGTTTTGTCTGATGTCTGAGGTCTGATGGAGTTTTGCCTGATGGAGGACGGAGTTTTGTCTGATGTCTGAGGTCTGATGGAGTTTTGGGTGACGGAGGACGGAGTTTTGTCTGATGTCTGAGGTCTGATGGAGTTTTGCCTGACGGAGGACGGAGTTTTGTCTGATGTCTGAGGTCTGATGGAGTTTTGGGTGACGGAGAACGGAGTTTTGTCTGATGTCTGAGGGCTGATGGAGTTTTGTCTGACGGAGGACGGAGTTTTGTCTGATGGAGTTTTGCCTGACGGAGGACGGAGTTTTGTCTGATGTCTGAGGTCTGATGGAGTTTTGGGTGACGGAGGACGGAGTTTTGTCTGATGTCTGAGGTCTGATGGAGTTTTGGGTGACGGAGGACGGAGTTTTGTCTGATGTCTGAGGTCTGATGGAGTTTTGGGTGAAGGAGGACGGAGTTGTGTCTGATGTTTGAGGTCTGATGGAGTTTTGCCTGATGGAGGACGGAGTTTTGTCTGATGTCTGAGGTCTGATGGAGTTTTGTCTGACGGAAGACGGAGTTTTGTCTGATGTCTGATGGAGTTTTGCCTGACGGAGGACGGAGTTTTGTCTGATGTCTGAGGGCTGATGGAGTTTTGCCTGACGGAGGATGGAGTTGTGGATGATGTCTGACGATGTCCTAATATGTATGCCGTATGGTCTATTGCATTTTCGCAAAGGACACTTTTCTCGACAAGTCTAAATTCTCTTTTTTTTTTGGCATGCCACAATAGTGAAACAGACCAAAACCCGGTGGAACAGTTGCCGGGATCAGTTCCGCCGGGAACTAAATGAGCGTGGCCGAAGTGGCGAGGGTGGTGCACGGAAAAGGCCATATATCTACACCTCACAGTTGGAGTTTCTGAAGCCGGTGATGGATTTGAGGCCGTAAGTATATTTTTTATATCTTAATTATCTATTGCTCACCACTTATTGCCTTGGTGTATGTGCTTTTTTTCGAACCATATTAAAAATGGTCCAAACAAACCACACTATTTCAGCAGTATGACGAGACAACACAAGCACATCGCACATGCCCTGACCTCTGACGTCTCTCTTCATCCTGTGTTCCACTTGATGTGTAATATATACTCTTTTCAATATCTGAGGGGATAGAGTGCTATCAGTGCTTGATATTTGAAGGTAGATGACACATGTGCCTTGCATGTTTTTTCTCAGCATACTGCTGTTTGACATATATTTTGCCTGTTGTTTGGCGCTCGTCAATATGAGAATGTGTCCCTTAACATTGGATATGTTCGAAATATGTGCTAACGATTGGGCCAGGCCTTACCAGTCAGAGGTGCCTGAATAGTGTTTCCAGCATTGTTTTTTTCGCAGTATTCCTTTTTTTTTTTTAAAGCTTTGTAAATTTTTTACATTATAGTTTATTAACAGGACCTCGTGACTATGAAATTTTCCAGAAACAATATTCTATAGTTGCATTTCAGTTTCCAAAAATGTTTTCCGGCAGATATTATGCCAAATGCAAAATAGATTGTAGTATTATACATTGACTAATGATGCACCGTCTGCATTCCTGGCGCAGTTTTTGAAGAGAAACTTCAACCCTGACCTTAGGAAGCATTTGAAATGTCCAGGAATTATTATTTTGGAAGCTGGAATAAACCCTAACGAGTGTGAGAGTGTACAAACACATCCACAATGCCGATGTGGAGAATTTCAGCACTTGGTTAGCTCCTCAAATGTGTTCACCGTTTTTCAAAACAGGACATCCACAAACCTCTATCAGTGTTCAGTTTTTTAACAGTCCAAAAAAGAGTACTTGCTCACATTAGGATTCATCAGTGATTATTTAGTGTTGCAATGGATATGTTATGTTTTCATCTCACAAGGATAATCCCCTTTTTGTAAAGTTTGGACTTGTCCAAACAAGTAGACTCCATTTGTTTAAATTTTTAGAGTGATCTAAACCTTTTGACAATCCACAATGTTGGGCAGCATTAAATTAATATCTTCTTATCTATAATGTTTCCATACAGTACTGTGGACAGCTTGGACGATGATCCGGAGGAGGATTCGGATGCTGGGGGCAGTGAAACACCAGCCGTTTTCTCCCCGGAGAGCAGCACCTCCCATCCCCAGGCTGAGGAGCCCCACCAGCCACCACTGGAGCCCCCAACCCATTCACAGGGGACCCTGGATCCCACCCCGCAGCCTCGCCCAAGGCGGAGACGCACTGGCCCTCAGGCTTCCTCTGTTCCAGACACACGGGAACAAATTGATGCCCGTGTCATCGAGTTCCTGGCCAAGAGGAGGAGTGAGGGCCCGGAAGAAGCCGTGGTGAGGGGGCTGGGTCCGCTGCTCAGGGGCGTTCCTGCCCACCGTTTGAGCTCGTGTGTGTCGGGGATAGCAATGCTCATTGAGCTATTCTCCTCCCCCTACGAGGAAGATATCCATGGAGAACTATGCCATGTGAGACGGCGCATACTAGCTTCACGTGCGCAAAATGTGGCTGGGCCGAGTCAAGCACAACCCCATGGCCCCCCCCTGTACCTGGCCCCTCTTACCAGGTGGCCCCGGAAGCCAGCCGGCCATCGTCGCAATTTTACACACAGGCTGCCCCCTATGTCACTGCCCCACTGCCCCAGCAACAGCAGAGGCCTGGCAGTTCTTACCAGCCTGGTCCCTTCACCAGGGATTTGTTTGAGCTTTAATTTTGTTATTTATTGTGTTTATCTTGTATTTGTGTTTTTTATTTATGGGCCAATTTGTGCCCACATACCTTTGTTTAAAAAATTGTGGAGACCTTAGGTTTTCCGTCTTAAAAAAATTTCACTAAAAGAATGTGTCTGGTATTTATTTAAACAGCCTACCAAAATGTGCTGGCATCTAAAACGGAACAAACTATGGGATGATGCTTTCCAAACAACTCACCCATTTGTGGATGGAGAAGTAGCAATACAAATTATTAGATAGGGCAGTGATGGCTAACCTTTGCACTACAACTGGGAAAGATTTCCAACTCCCAGCATGCTCCATTTATTTCTATCGTGTTTTTTAAACTAATCAACGAAGCTAGGGGGACAACTTGTGAGTTGGAGATTTTACCCAGCTGCAGTGCCAAGGTTAGCCATAATTGATCTTGCTCTTTTAACTAGGTGTTGGTACCAACATCTGTTTGGACGTGAGGTAAAAAAAAGAGGAGAGTAGAATGCACACGGCCAAACCCACCTTTTCTTAAATTTTGGGTTTGGGCCAAATAAAATATTATCCTCCTGTTTGTCCTGCAAAGCTAGTGGCTATGTACAATTTCAACCAAACACACTTACAAATGTTTCTTTTGGGTATCCAAAAAGCAGATAATGTATGAGGACGACATGTAGAATGTGACAGTGTAAATTTCAAATTTTCAACTAATTTTCATATATACATCTCTCATATTTCTATAAAGACACTTCAAAGAGACACAAACAATACTTGTAGTAGTAAAACAAGTTTATTTTACATGTTGACGGCCACTTGACTCAAATCATTTTTAGAGGTATTAGAAGGTTTTGGGAAACATATAGCAAATCCATTTATAGGCGGTTTCTAAAATAGGAAAAACAAAGATCTTGTTTGGGGATCAAAAGATTGATTTGCTTTTAGTTCCCAAAAACCTCAGCCCGCAAGCCCACGTCAAGGGTCCTCATTGTCTTGCGAGTCCCTACACTCAACTATGTCTAAAATTACATAAGCTATCTGGAAAAAAAAAAAAAAAAACTAACGAGAACAGAAGAAATCAAACACTGCCATGAATTGCGTCCCTCTGCCATGGCAAGGACCCCTCTGGGCTTAGAAAGTAGTCTGCATAGAGTTCTCAAACTGCAAGGCCTGCAGTCCCAGGTCGTCTATGCAGGGTCCGATCCAAGCCCAAACCTGCTGACGCGGGCAAATCTTCCATGTCAACAGAAGAGGCAGCCTCGTGAATCCTGGTGAAGTTGTGTAGAACAACACAAGCTTGAATCACCAGGGTAGCATTCTCCGGATCCATCTGTATGGATGACAAAAACATCCTCCATTTGCTAGAGAGTATTCCGAAAGCGCACTCAACATACCGACGGGCACGAGTCAACAGGTAGTTGAACATACGCCTCCTGACATCCAAACCACGCTTTGGAAAGGGCCGCAGAACATGGTGAGTTAAGGCAAACCCTTCATCCGCCACGATGACAAATGGAGCTGGCGGACCAGCAGATCCGGGCAGTCTTCTGGACTCGGGCAGGGCAAGCTGGTTGGCACAAAGCCGCTCACCCATTCTAGAAGAACTAAAGATGCGTGCATCAGCAGTGCTTCCATAGGCCCCGATATCAACCATTATAAACCGGTAGTTACTGTCAGCAACAGCCATCAGCACTACCAAAAAATATTGCTTATAATTGAAGAATCGGGACCCTGAGTGAGGAGGCTTCTTCACACGGATGTGCTTGCCATCCATTGCCCCGATGCAGTTTGGAAACTGCGCAGAAATTTGGAAGCCCTCAGCGATCCGAAGCCAATCGTCCACCTTGGGCTGCGGCATCACCGTCTCTCGGAGTTGCTGCCAGATGACCTGGCAAGTGTGTCGGACAATCCGAGATATCGTCGAGATTCCTAAAAGAAACTCAAAATGCAGCGATGCAAATGAGTTCCCCGTGGCAAGGAATCTGTGGAAAAATGTAATGAAAAATAATCAAACAGTGGAAAAACAAAGGGAACATCAGATACATCAATGACATATAATGTTGGACCCCAGATAAGATATAAAAGTCCCGAAGTCCATTGTGGCCAAAACCCCCAAAAAAAGGCAAACACTAGGGGCTACGAGCTAAACACTATCAGCTATTGGGGTGTGGGCAGTACGACCAGAACTAAGTTACAAGTACTGTCTTTATCCCCTTTGAAATGTTGTACGTTATTGGCAAATTAAAACTTATATGGGAACATTACGCATGATGAGGACGAAAGATGCAAATCCCAGGGTTTTGCAACAACCTCAAACACACAAAATAGGGTACAGACTGGCATATAGGCTTCAAGCAGGGTGGTGCACGCATCTAGGGATCCTGACTGAGGGGCCAAAAGCTTAAAGACACTACAATATAATCTGATGCAGTACCCAATAAAGTTATATTTATTACAGGAGATTTAGTCACTCACATGGCCAGGATACAAACTGCTGTAACCTGGCTGCCTGACTGACTATCCACAACATTTTTTCTCAAATTATTCTTGCGAGTGCTGCGGAGTATTGTAGTGTCTTGAGGACGTTTGGGGATCCAAAGTTCAAAAATTGCACATACGCTTAGACAACCTTCAATATTTGGGTGTTATGTGACAGGGATTAACGGTAGGCACAACCAAAAATTTACAATAAAATGACACAAAACATTATGGGAAAAGAAAGGTTACTTCACCAAACAGAAGCACATGTCTAACAGCAGCCATTTTAAAACACATGTTCCTCCTGACAGAGGCACGGCACATTACTGGTGAAGCTTGATCAATTAAATATTGCTTACCTCAACGTGACGATGAGCCTTTCCTCAGGAGTAATGCTGCGCCTCATATTGGTGTCCATGAAGGTAAGGACAGTACGTAGAGACGACAGCAAGCGATCAAATGTATTGACTGACATCCTGCAGAAGGAGAAAAACTTCTCTGGATGCAGCCGCAGATCTTGGTATAGGGCATGGAAGTGTCCTTTCCGGTAACGTTGGGAAACAATCGGATGGACCCAAAATCTACGCCTTCTACTAGGTTCCTCACGCACCGCAGGAGTGCGCGGTCCCCATCGCCGAGAAGCAAGCCAATGCATTAAGACCTCATCCTCAGATGCATCATCCATGGTGAAATTGCAAAGAAAAGCAACCAAAATCACCTCTGTACTCTGTGCAGACTACAGAAAATGGCCACCAAACAAAACTCAGGTGCAATTCATTTATACCAGTATCCTGGGTGGAGTTATTAAAATTTCAATTTTTTTACCAATCCTTCTTTAAAGACGGTCCGCAAAAAAAAAACTGAAACACGGACACACGGAAACACAACGGAAGGAAAAACGGACACGGATCACGGAACAACGGAACCCCCTTTTGCGGACCGAGAAAAAAATACTGTCGTGTGCATGAGGCCTTATTGCCAACATTTTGGGGTACATACTTTTTGATCGCTCAATATTACCCATTTTATGAGGCAATGTGACCATAAATGGCTGTTTTTATTTTTTGCTTTACAGCATTTTACCTGAAAGAGTAGATCATGTGATATTCTTATAGAGCAGTTTGTTACAGACACGACGATACCTAATATGTGTACTTTTATTTAGTTTTACACAGCAAAAGCATTTTTGAAAAGAAAAAATCTAATTTTTGTGTTGCCATTTTCTGAAAGCCATTTTTTTTATGGCGACTGTCTTGTGTGGGGATTGTTTTTTGCAAGATGAAGTGACGTTTTTACTGGTACCATTTTGGGGTATATAGTACTTTTTGATCACTTTTACTCTTTTTGCGAGGCAAGGTGTCAAAAAATGGCACAGTTTTTATTTATTTTTTATAGATAAATTGGTGTTGTTTATTTTTTTGCAGTAGTGCACCCTAGGATCGTAAAATAGCCAATTCCGGTATCATATTGATCTTAAAATTATATATATATATATCTATATATATATATATATATATATATATATATATACACACACACACAAATTAAAATCACCCCCCCCCTTTTCCCAAAATCATAATAAAAATGCTTAAGCAATAAAAATCTAAACATCATTGCCATTAGCATGTCAGAAAACACCCGTAATATTAAAATATAAAAATACTTTTCCCATATGGGAAAAAATGTAACGGAAAAAAAAAAATCTAAATGGACAATTCACCATTATTTTAATGCTTCAATAACCCCAGAAAAAATAATAAAATGTGATCAAAAAGTCACAAACACTCCAAAATTATATCAATAAAAACTACAGATCATTCCCCATATACAGTGGGATGCGGAAGTTTGGGCAACCTTGTTAGGCTGCTTTTACATTTGCGTTCGGGGCTCCGCTTTTGAGTTCCGTTTAAAGGCTCTCACAAGCGGCCCCGAATGGATCCGTCCAGCCCTAATGCATTCTGAGTGGATGCGGATCCGCTCAGAATGCATCAGTCTGGCAGCGTTTGTCCTCCGCTCCGCTCAGCAGGCAGACAGCGTTCAGGTGTCCGCCTGGCCGTGCGGAGGCAAACGGATCCGTCCAGACTTACAATGGAAGTCAATGGGGACGGATCTGTTTGAATTTGACACTATATGGCTCAATTTTCAAACGGATACGTCCCCCATTGACTTTCAATGTAAAGTCAAAACGGATCAGTTTGCATTACCATAAAAAAAATATATATTATATTTTTTTTTTTTTTTTTTCATGGTAATGCAAATGGATCCGTTTTGAACGGATCTAAGCATTTGCATTATAGGTGCGGATCTGTCTGTGCAGATACCAGACGGATCCGCACCTAAACGCAAGTGTGGAAGTAGTCTTAATCATCATGATTTTCCTGTATAAATCGTTAGTTGTTACGATAAAAAATGTCAGTTAAATATATAATGTAGGAGACACACAGTGACATTTGAGAAGTGAAATGAAGTTTATTGGATTTACAGAAAGTGTGCTATAATTGTTTAAACAAAATTTAGGCAGGTGCATAAATTTGGGCACCACAAAAAAGAAATGAAATCAATATTTAGTAGATCCTCCTTTTGCAGAAATTACAGCCTCTAAACGCTTCCTGTAGGTTCCAATGAGAGTCTGGATTCTGGTTGAATGCATTTTGGACCATTCCTCTTTACAAAACATCTTTAGTTCATTCAGGTTTGATGGCTTCCGAACATGGACAGCTCTCTTTAAGTCACACCACAGATTTTCAATTATATTCAGGTCTGGGGACTGAGATGGCCATTCCAGAACGTTGTACTTGTTCCTCTGCATAAATGCCTTAGTGGATTTTGAGCAGTGTTTAGGGTTGTTGTCTTGTTGAAAGATCCAGCCCCGGCGCAGCTTCAGCTTTGTCACTGATTCCTGGACATTGGTCTCCAGAATCTGCTGATACTGAGTGGAATCCATGCGTCCCTCAACTTTGGCAAGATTCCCAGTCCCTGCACTGGCCACACAGACCCACAGCATGGAACCACCACCATATTTTACTGTAGGTAGCAGGTGTTTTTCTTGGAATGCTGTGTTCTTTTTCCTCCATGCATAACGCCCCTTGTTATGGCCAAATAACTCAATTTTAGTTTCATCAGTCCACAGCACCTTATTCCAAAATAAAGCTGGCTTGTCCAAATGTGCTTTAGCCCACCTCAAGTGGCACTTTTTGTGGGCTGTGGGCAGAGAAAAGGCTTCCTCTGCATCACTCTCGCATACAACATCTCCTTGTGTAAAGTGCGCCGAATGGTTGAACGATGCACAGTGACTCCATCTGCAGCAAGATTATGTTGTAGGTCTTTGGTGCTGGTCTGTGGGTTGACTCTGACTGTTCTCACCATTCGTCGCTTCTGTCTATCCAAGATTTTTCTTGGTCTGCCGCTTCGAGCCTTAACTTGAACTGAGCCTGTGGTTTTCCATTTCCTCAATATGTTCCTAACTGTGGAAACAGACAGCTGAAATCTCTGAGACAGCTTTCTGTATCCTTCTCCTAAACCATGATGGTGAAAAATCTTTGTCTTCAGGTCATTTGAGAGTTGTTTTGAGACCCCCATGTTGCTACTCTTCAGAGAAAATTAAGAGGAGGGAAACTTACAATTGACCCCCTGAAATACTCTCTCATAATTGGATTGGATTCCCCTGTGTATGTAGGTCAGGCGTCACTGAGCTTACCAAGCCAATTTGAGTTCCAATAATTAGTTCTAAAGGTTTTGGAATCAATAAAATGACAACAGTGCCCACATTTATGCACCTGCCTAATGTTGTTTAAACAATTATAGCACACTTTCTGTAAATCCAATAAACTTAATTTCACTTCTCAAATATCAATGTGTGTGTCTCCTATATGATATATTTAACTGACATTTTTTATCGTAACAACCAACGATTTATACAGGAAAATCATGACGATTAACAAGGTTGCCCAAACTTTTGCATCCCACTGTAGTTTGCTATGCATAACTATATAAAAGTTATGGGGGTTAGAATATGGTGATTAGGGATGAGCGAATTGACTTTGGATGAAACATTTGAAGTCGATTTGCATAAGCCTTTGTTATAATACTGTATCGTGTGAGCGCTCCGTACACTGTTAGAATGTATTGGGTACTATAAGCCAAAGTTACTACTTTGCAAAGTCTCACAAGACTTTGGGTAATAACTTCAGAAATTGATTTCTACTGTTAGGCCTCTTTTACACGGGCGTTCCGGATTTGCTCTGGATGCGTCATGTGTTCATTGCGGGAAACCCATGCTAGTACGCACGCAATTGTAGTCAGCTTTGACTGCGATTGCGTTCCAATGTTCAGTTATTTCCACGCCAGTACAATGCGTTTTGCACACGCGTGAGAAAAAAATGAATGTGGTACCCAGACCCGAACACGGACTTCTTCACAGAAGTTCGGATTTGGGTTAGGTGTTCTGTAGATTCTATTATTTTCCCTTATAACATGGTTATAAGGGAAAATAATAGCATTCTTAATACAGAATGCTTACTAAAATGTGGCTTGATGGGTTAAAAAATTAAATAAAAATTAACTCACCTGATCTGCTTGTTCGCGCAGGCGGCATCGTCTTCTTTCTTCTTCTTTCAGGACCTGCCAAAGGACCTTTGATGACGTAATCACAGTTTATCTTCATTTAGCAGGACCTGTGCTGACGTCATCAAAGGTCCTTTGGCAGGTCCTGAAAGAAGAAGAAAGAAGACGATGCATGTTGCGTGAAAAAGAGGATGAGTTATATATATATATATATGTTTTTTACTTTTCCTATCAGTTTAATCCCTGTTACGTTCACTATTATTATTATTATTATAATAAGGTGTGTTAAGTAGTACTATTCCTATCAGTTTAATCCCTGTTACGGGCACGTGTATATGGAATCAATTTTAGGAACCGGTGATGGAAAAAGATGCTTGGTCGGGCCTCCTACTTCCAATTTGGGGCACTGTGCGTGCAATGTACTGTGTGTGCCACCAGATATAAGTGGTGTGTTAAGTAGTACTATTCCTATCAGTTTAATCCCTGTTACGTCCCCTATCAAGAATAGATTTTAGACAACCGCAAAGAGTTGTTAATAGTTGACACAGTCATGACATAAATGTTATACCTCTATGAATCAATGTTGGTGTAGTGATGACTGTGCTCGTGCGCACGTTTGGGAGATTGCAGGCGATGGGGTTTTTTCAAAGCCTATGGTCGTGCTGAGGTAGTTCAGTGACAGTTATGTGACCCAGAAAACAATGATTCTGCAGTGTGGGCCCATTGTTGGCCTAGTAGGCTTTAATGATCACCTTAGATGATCACAAAGAAAATTTATGTTTTTTCTATGCAAAATTATCCAGCCGATCGCTTTTGGTCTGTTCACAATAAAGCAACGACCTTATCATCTGGGGTGTGCCAACATTGCCATTGCCGACACACTTATAGAGGTGGTCGCTTCATTGTGATACGCAAGCCCCTTCACCACAACAAGGTAATGATCACGAAGGGGAATTGACACATGTGTAGCGGTCAGAGGAGGGAGAGAGAGCGCAAGGCAGGATTCTAGTACAGTACAGCAGACAAGGAGACTGAAGCAAAAACCGGCTTTATTAAAGAACCAGATATAACTGCCGGAAAATCGGATTAACAGCATAAACAGGTTTACACAGATTACATGAACACGAATTAGAATAAATGCGTTTCACAGTATACACATCAGAGTCCAGGCTACACTCAGCTAGTATACTCCTATCTAGCCCTGCTACCCAGGGGATGCTTCTACAGCGCACACGGATTAAGTCCCTGATTCTATAACCTATCACAGATAAGCACCGGTGCCACTCACAGTTCTGCAGATTCTCTTGGATCCAATAAGATACAGTCTGGCTCCAGGTCCGGTCGCTTGCTTGTTTGTCTTTCTCTCTCTGGTTACAACAGATGCAGCTCTCCACCTCTGGTAGGAAGGATCCGACTGGTCTCTACACACGGTCCCACTTCTCTGGAACACACAGTGCAGTCTCTTTCTCTGGGTCACAGCTACAGCACTTCAGTTCAGAGTCTATCTTGGCCTGTCTCCAACACAGCCAGCTTCTCGGGACTCCATCAGTCAGGCTCCATGTCCCATAACTGCTAGCCTTTACTTGGCTCCTAACATGGTAGCCATCCTCTCCCAGCTCTCAGGGCACTCCACCTCTAGCCAGGACTCAAAACCCTGGGAACTTCTGGCTCCTCCTACCACAGTGACCTCTAGTGGCGGAAATAAGTCATCACAGTCTATGTGCACCATATTGTAGATATCTGTGCAAAGAACAGTATTCTAGGGACTGACCCTTACACATGTATGTGCCTTTTTTTTGGGGGGGGGGGGGGGGGGGTTTGAAGCCACAGTGCAGCACCAGAGGCCTGAAAAACTAGGTATTGTTACAGCGACCAGAAAAATTTATGTTTCCCAGGCAGAAAGTGCCCTAAAACATTGCGGCTTGAACCCTAGTTGGTGGCGATAAGTCAGGCAAGTCATCCGGCATTCAGAGATAAAATACAGCAGCATGTGGACCATTTTTAGCCCAAAGCAGCTCATCTCATCAGGCCTATTTTCGTTGAATGTATAGCCCACTGTCAGTCCCTTCGGGATCCATCCCTCATTCATCTTAATATAGGTAAGGTAATCTAGACTTTTTTTACCTAAATGACTTCTCTTAGTGACAATACCTCCTGCTGCACTGAAGGTCCTTTCTGACAGGACACTTGAAGCGGGGCAGGCCAGAAGTTCTATCGCAAATTGGTATAGCTCAGGCCACAGGTCAAGCCTGCACACCCAGTAGTCAAGGGGTTCATCGCTCCTCAGAGTATCAATATCTGCAGTTAAGGTGAGGTAGTCTGCTACCTGTCCATCGAGTCGTTCTCTGAGGGTGGACCCCGAAGGGCTGTGGCGATGCGTAGGACTTAAAAAGCTCCTCATGTCCTCCATCAACAACATGTCTGTAAATCGTCCTGTCCTTGCCGGCGTGGTTGTGGGAGGAGGAGGACTACTTTCACCTCTTCCCCTGTTAGAGTCCCGCTGTGCTGTGACATCACCCTGATAAGCTGTGTAAAGCATACTTTTTAGTTTATTTTAGAACTGCTGCATCCTTTCCGACTTCCGGTAATTTCGTAACATTTAAGGCACTTTCTGCTTATACCGGGGGTCTAGTAGCAAGGACACCCAGTACAGGTCGTTCTCCTTCAACCTTTTTATACGAGGGTCTCTCAACAGGCACGACAGCATGAAAGACCCCATTTGCACAAGGTTGGATGATGAGCTACTCATGTCCCGTTTCTCGTCCTCAGTGATCTCACTGAAGGTATGTTCCTCCCCCCAGCCACGTACAACACCACGGGTACCAGATAGGTGACAACTAGTGTTGAGCGCGAATATTCGAATATCGAATTTTTTTCGCGAATATCGGCACTTCGCTAATTCGCGAATATTTCGAATATAGTGATATAAATTCGATATTTCGAATATTCGTTTTTTTTTTTTTTTTTTTTTTTATTGTTATATTTTTTTCTTTCCCACTTCCCTAAAGTTGTTCTTACCTGTCCTTTGGATTCCTGGCTTCCTGGCTGCTCCAGTCAGTGCCCGTTGCCGCTTCTGCCGACTTCCATGCTCATGGAGCGTCCCCATCACCATGGGAACATCTCCATATACTAGAATGTACTGTCGGATTTGAGAATTACGTTGAAATCGCAATTCGATTTTTTCAAGTTATAATAATTCGAATTTCGATTTTAACTTAGCACTGCTATATGCCATATTAGTTAGCCTAATATGGCATATAGCAGTGCTAAGTTAAAATCGAAATTCGATTATTATAACTTGAAAAAATCGAATTGCGATTTCAACGTAATTCTCAAATCCGACAGTACATTCTAGTATATGGAGTCGTTCCCATGGTGATGGGGACGCTCCATAAGCATGGAATATGGCTTCAATGGCTTGGTAGAATTAGCGAATTGACGAATATATTCGTTATATTCCACAAAACGAATATAACGAATGTATTCGTCATATTCCACAAAACGAATATAACGAATGTATTCGTCATATTCCACAAAACGAAGATAACGAAGTATTCTGCATCTTCATTTTAGCTACCTATTCATCAATTTCGCTAATTCTAGCAATGATATAGGAAAGTTGACTATAGAGACAGCTAAGTATAATTCGCTATGCGATTATATGACTGCTTTTTTTATAAATAGTATAATTATAATAATTATCAGGTATTATAATTATTCTATTTATTTAAAAAAAAAGCAGTAATATAATCGCATAGCGAATTATACTTAGCTGTCTCTATAGTCAACTTTCCTATATCATTGCTAGAATTAGCGAAATTGATGAATAGGTAGCTAAAATGAAGATGCAGAATACTTCGTTATCTTCGTTTTGTGGAATATGACGAATACATTCGTTATATTCGTTTTGTGGAATATGACGAATACATTCGTTATATTCGTTTTGTGGAATATAACGAATATATTCGTCAATTCGCTAATTCTACCAAGCCATTGAAGCCATATTCCATGCTTATGGAGCGTCCCCATCACCATGGGAACGACTCCATATACTAGAATGTACTGTCGGATTTGAGAATTACGTTGAAATCGCAATTCGATTTTTTCAAGTTATAATAATCGAATTTCGATTTTAACTTAGCACTGCTATATGCCATATTAGGCTAACTAATATGGCATATAGCAGTGCTAAGTTAAAATCGAAATTCGAATTTTATAACTTGAAAAAATCGAATTGCAATTTCAATAGGAGAGTAGCCTTTAAGTTAAAATCGAAATTCGATTATTTAAATCGCATATTAATCGCGATAACAAGAATAATGACGAATATTCGATTTCGACGAATATAAAACGAATATTCTATCGAATATTCGCGAATTTCGTCGAAATCGAATATGGCACCTGCCGCTCATCACTAGTGACAACGAGCACCCTGGGATGCCTGTTGTGGTTGGTCTTCCTCCTCTTCCTCAAAGCCACATTCCTCCTCTGACTCCTCTTCCTCACACTCCTCTTCCAGCGTTGCCGCAGGTCCAGCAAGCGATGCTGATGAGGCTGTTTCTGGTGGTGATGGTGACCACAACTCTTCCTCTTCCTCTTCACTCTCATCTACAGCCTGATCCGGCACTCTTTGCAAGGCACGCTCCAGGAAGAAACCAAATGGAATGCTGTTGCTGATGGTGCCTTCGGTGCGACTGACTAGGTTTGCCACCTCCTCAAAATGACGCATGAGCCTACAGGCATTGTGCATGAGCGTCCGGTAACGTGGCAAAAAAAAAATCCCAGCTCCGCAGAGTCTGTCCTAGCACCCCGGTCATACAAATACTCGTTGACGGCTTTTTCTTGTTGGAGCAGGCGGTCGAACATTAAGAGTGTTGAATTCCAACGTGTCAGGCTGTCGCAAATCAAGCGCCTCACTGGCATGTTGTTTCGGCGCTGAATGTCTGAAAAGTGCGCCATGGCCATGTAGGAATGCCTAAAATGGCCACACACCATCCTGGCCTGCTTGAGGACATCCTGTAAGCCTGGGTACTTATGCACAAAGCGTTGTACGATGAGATTACAAACATGTGCCATGCACGGCACATGTGTCAACTTGCCCAAATTCAATGCTGCCAACAAATTGCTTCCGTTGTCACACACCACTTTGCCGATCTCCAGTTGGTGCGGAGTCAGCCACTGATCCACCTGTGCGTTCAGGGCGGACAGGAGTGCTGGTCCGGTGTGACTCTCTTCTTTAAGGCAAGTCAACCCCAAGACGGCGTGACACTGTCGTATCCGGGATGTGGAATAGCCCCTGTGGAGCTGGGGGGTGCCGTTGATGTGGAGCAAGACGCAGCAGCAGAAGGGGACACAGCCGAGGAGGTTATGGAAGAGGATGGAGTAGGAGGAGTAGAGGAGGTGGCAGCAGGCCTGCCTGCAAGTCGTGGCGGTGTCACCAACTCCTCTGCAGAGCCACGCATTTCATGCTTGGCAGCCGTGAGCAGGTTTACCAAATGTGCAGTGTAGGTGATATACCTGCCCTGACCGTGCTTTGCAGACCAGGTTTTAGTGGTCAGATGGACACTTGCCCCAACACTGTGTGCCAGACATGCCATGACTTCCTTTTGCACAATCGAGCACAGGTTGGGGATTGCCTTTTGTGCAAAGAAATTTCGGCGGGGTACCTTCCACTGCGGTGTCCCAATAGCTACAAATTTTCTGAAGGCCTCAGACTCCACCAGCTTGTATGGTAAAAGCTGGCGCGTTCAGACAAGCCAGCTGTCAGACGCCGGGCAAGGGGGTGACTTTGTGACATTGGCTTCTTACGCTCAAATATGTCCTTGACAGACACCTGACTGTGAGCAGATGAGCAGGAACTGCTCAAGGCGAGAGACGGAGTGGCGGATGGTTGAGAGGGGGCAAGGAGGACAGCAGTGGTTGACGTGGCTGAAGATGCTGGACCAGGAGGAGGATGGCGGCTTTGATTTTGTGTGCTGCTTGTACTCATGTGTTGATCCCATAGGCGTTTGTGATGTGCGATCATGTGCCTTCGCAAAGCAGTTGTACCTAGGTGGGTGTTTGACTTCCCACAACTTAGTTACTGTTGGCACAGGTTGCAAATGGCATCACTGTTGTCAGAGGCAGGCACGCAAAAAAATGCCACACTGCTGAGCTCTGCAATGACGGCATTCTGGTGGTGGCAACATGCGTTGATTGGCCTGCTGTCTGGCTGACCCCGGGTGCCGATGCATGCTGTCTGACTGTGCCACAAGCTCCTTGCGATGACCTCCCCCTGCTTCCAACTTGTCTCCTCCTCCTCTCTTTCTCCCCATCAGAACTTTCCACCTGTTCTTCTTCTCTTCGAGCGGGCACCCACGTAACATCCACGGACACATCGTCATCATCAACCGCTTCACTTGTATCTGACAACTCAGCAAAGGAAGCAGCAGCGGGTACAATATCATCATCATCACACCGTATGTCCATGTGTGTAATGCTGCCTGACTGAGACATATCCCTGTTATCTACATCCTCTGGCAATAATGGTTACGCATCACTCATTTCTTCCAACTGATGTGTAAATAACTCCTCTGACAGATCAAGTGAAGCGGCTGTGGTGCTAGTGTTGGTGGTGGCGGCAGGCGGGTGAGTGGTAACTTGAGAGGTGCCCGAAGCTGAGCTGGAGGAGGATGGTGCGTCAAGGTTCCGAGCGGAAGCTTTAGAAGATTGGGTGTCCTGTGTTAGCCAGTCAACTATGTCCTCAGAACTTTTCGAGTTCAGGGTACGTGGCCTCTGAACACTGGGCATTATTCTAGGGCCAAAGGGAATCACAGCACCACGACCTCGATGGCCCCTGCGGGGTGGCCTGCCTCCGCCTGTCATTTTTTTTTAGATTAGTTAAGTTGTACTATGCGAGCAAGCTACTGTTACACCAGATTTGAGTTGCGCTGGTGACACTATGCACTTGCAGCTGGGCCTTAAACACACAAACACATGCAGGCAGCTGACTGCTATTTATTCACAGTTAAAATTTTGTTTTTCTTTAAATATAATCGAATGTGACACCAGATTTAAGTGGCGCTGAAGTGACACTATGCACTGGCACTGGGCCTTAAACACACAAACACGTGTGTGCAACTGACTGCTAGTTATTCACAGTCAAAATAGTTGCTTTTCTTTAAATGTATTCGAATGTGACACCAGATATGAGTGGCACTGAAGTGACACTATGGACTTACACACAAACACGTGTGTGCAACTGACTGCTAGTTATTCACAGTCAAAATTGTGGTTTTTCTTTAAATATAATCGTATATGACACCAGATATGAGTGGCGCTGAAGTGACACTATGCGCTTGCAGCTGGGCCTTAAACACACAAACACGTGTGTGCAACTGACTGCTAGTTATTCACAGTCAAAATTGTTGTTTTTCTTTAAACGTAATCGACACCAGATATGAGTGGCGTTGAAGTGACACTATGGACTTACAGCTGAAACACAGTTAGTGTCTAGCAGTGTCTTTCAGTACACTCCACTAACTCAGTTTTGTCAGAGTGAGTGCATGTGTGAAAACAGCAGTAAATGTTCTAGAAAATCACAGTGGACCATGCCTAAAGTTCCTGTTCCTTGCCTAGGCACCTGAAGCATTTCCTCTGCAGTGAGAACGCACCCGACATGGAACATCTCCGATATGATACAGAGACATATGTGAAAGGCCAACTCCCTTAGATTTCCAGACCTGATAATGTTAAAATGCTCCAGAGTTTAGGTGTGAAACCAACTTTAGATATGTGATCACTTCTATAATACACTGTACTGTTTATGCAGTACAGTGTATTATACTGTCAGTACCATACTAACAGGCACTATCAGGCTGCGCTTCTGTCACATCCTAATAGGGCATATGCTGCAGGCAGACCTTCATTAGACCCCCAGCTGTGGTGCACAGACATTGGCACCCCACAATCTCATTTGCGGGATACTGCTGCCTGAGAGAGGGAGCTCCCTCACTAAGATGAGGCGGGCGCTATTGACTGTGGCATCAAAGGGGTTAAAATGCTCGGAACTGTGCTTCTGCTATTCTGGGGCATTAGAGCAGGATCCCAGCTCTGATGTGAGAGCTACCATACAACACTTATTCTAGACTGCCGTAAGAAGGCAGCGACCTAGAATAAAGCCTATTAATGATACATTAGAAAACATATCTGCTGTCATTAAAGGGTCAAAATAAGAATGATATAAACATTACAATTTTGTATATACATTTTCATTTTCAATACTTGTATCTAGATTCACATATACAGTCATGTGAAAAAATTAGGACACCCTTTGAAAGCATGTGGTTTTTTGTAACATTTTTAATAAAAGGTTATTTCATCTCCATTTCAACAATACAGAGAGATTAAAGTAATCCAACTAAACAAAGAAAACTGAAGAAAAGTCTTTTCAAGATCTTCTGTAAATGTCATTCTACAAAAATGCCTATTCTAACTGAGGAAAAAGATAGGACACCCTCACATGTATTCCCTCTTAAATTGGCTCAGATCTCACACAGGTATATCACACCAGGTGCACATAATTAGTAGATCGTTACTCTGCATGTTGAATGAGGCTTGCCCTATTTAAACCTCAGACATTTAGTTTGGTGTGCTCCTGACTGTTGAAGTGAGAGTGAGCACCATGGTGAGAGCAAAAGAGCTGTCAGAGGACTTCAGAAAAAAGATTGTAGCAGCCTATGAGTCTGGGAAGGGATTTAAAAAGATCTCAAAAGATTTTGAAATCAGCCATTCCACTGTCCGGAAGATAGTCTACAAGTGGAGGGCTTTCAAAACAACTGCCAACATGCCCAGGACTGGTCGCCCCAGCAAGTTCACCCCAAGAGCAGACCGCAAGATGCTAAAAGAGGTCTCCAAAAACCCTAAAGTGTCATCTCGAGAACTACAGCAGGCTCTGGCTACTGTTGATGTAGAAGTACATGCCTCTACAATCAGAAAGAGACTGTACAAGTTTAACTTGCATGGGAGGTGTGCAAGGAGGAAACCTTTGCTTTCCAAGAGAAACATCGAGGCCAGACTGACATTTGCCAGAGATAAAGTTGACAAAGACCAGGACTTCTGGAATAATGTTCTTTGGACAGATGAGTCCAAAATTGAATTATTTGGACACAACAGCAGAGGACATGTTTGGCGTAAACCAAACACAGCATTCCAAGAAAAGAACCTCATACCAACTGTGAAGCATGGAGGTGGAAGTGTCATGGTTTGGGGCTGCTTTGCTGCAGCAGGACCTGGTCAGCTCACCATCATAGAATCCACGATGAATTCTACTGTGTATCAGAAGGTGCTTGAAGAACATGTGAGACCATCAGTTAGAAAATTAAAGCTGAAGCGGAACTGGACCATGCAACATGACAATGACCCAAAACATACTAGTAAATCAACCAAAGATTGGCTGAAAAAGAAGAAATGGAGAGTCCTGGAATGGCCAAGTCAAAGTCCAGATTTGAATCCCATTGAAATGCTGTGGGGTGACTTGAAAAGGGCTGTACGTGCAAGAAACCCCTCAAACATCTCACAGCTGAAAAAGTTCTGCATTGAGGAGTGGGGTAAAATTTCCTCAGACCGATGTCGAAGACTGGTAGATGGCTACAAGAACCGTCTCACTGCAGTTATTTCAGCCAAAGGAGGTAACACTCGCTATTAGGGGCAAGGGTGTCCTATCTTTTTCCTCAGTTAGAATAGGCATTTTTGTAGAATGACATTTACAGAAGATCTTGAAAAGACTTTTCTTCAGTTTTCTTTGTTTAGTTGGATTACTTTAATCTCTCTGTATTGTTGAAACGGAGATGAAATAACCTTTTATTAAAAATGTTACAAAAAACCACATGCTTTCAAAGGGTGTCCTAATTTTTTCACATGACTGTATATTCTTAAATTATTCAACTGTATGCAGGTGACTCTGGCAGGCAAATAAATCTAACAAAATAACGTTCTTCCCTGATGGGAAAAATTGAAGCCTTAGTTACCAAGTCACATTGTCAATCTTATTCTGTATATTCTATAGTAGGTGGGGCAGCTGAACTGGAAATGATGAATTCTAGTCTGAGACACATCATGGCTCGATATGATTAATTAATGATAGATACAACAATGAAAATAATTGTGCTTTTATGAAACCTGCTGTAGAGCTACTGTAATTCAGTTTCTTACAGGAATGAACTGATTATTGTGCATTTCATCACACACTATGCTCTGGGTCCCAGGACATAGATTTAGCCTGAAATAACAGTAAGTGTAATTTACAAATCTACAGATAAATTAATTTCTATTTATTTATTTTCATACCGTACAAAGGAGAAATTTAAAGGGGTTGTCGTAGAGAAGGTTAATACAAGACACTTACTAATATATTGTTATTTTCCATATTGCTTCATTTGCTGGCTAGATTCATCTTTCCATCATATTATACACTCCTCGTTTCTATGGTTACGACCACCCTGCAATCCATCAGTGGTGGTCGTGCTTGCACACTATATGAAAAAAAGCACAGGCCAGAAGTAGAACACTGATGACCTGTACTCAGTTTAGAATAAATATCAGATCAGTGGGGTACCGAGTCCCTGCACCATGCTCATCCGAGGCTTGAAATGTTTGAAGTCCCATACATTGTATAGCAGCTGAGAATGGTATTCACTTTAATTGGACTGGGTTGCAGAAAAGGTCATGTGACCTTTGCATTAAGGGTAGGCCCAATTCACTCTGTGCGCCATTTCTTATCCTGGTCCCTCTGCCAACCCCTTGTCACTGGAAATAAATTCATTGATAAAAAACAAAAATTGCACCAAGGAGTTGAAACTTTCTATGTGTGAATCCAATGATGATCTATGTGATTACAATATAAGAGTGAATAGATATGTTTATTGCGGAAGACTGTACAATTATAAGGAGGCTCTAGTACCCTGCTGGTCTGCCTCTAGTGTGGATTCAAGATGACATACGGTTGGGCATGGAGGCATTCTGTATGGTATCCTATGAAACATTTGCCCCCAGATGTTGAAGTTGCCCCATTTTATTCTGCTTTTAATTTCACTTTCATTGCATTCATCTCCTTTTTGATTGTCAAGGCCAGGTTCCTGAATAGTCATCTCACCTGACCCTTTTCTTGTTGCCTTAACCACAGTCTCATTTTTGTGTTGCTGTTCTTGCTACAATGTAAACCTCCTGTGGCAGGTTCAGGACTGTTATTGCTTGTTTTTTATTTATAGCCAAGGTTATGTCTAATGTAAATTGCTGCTATGTGTGAACCATGTCTAATTTATTGTATTAGTTTGGTGTCTCTCCTTGTAACAAGTATTATTCACCCAATGTCAAGTCCCAATGTAAAAATGCAGACCTAGGCATGGCTGGTTGGGGGACATGGTGGCAAGGTTTTCGAAGCGTACTAATTCATATCCACAGGAATACTGCATTGCTCATGAGGGGCAAGGTGATATATTTACAATCGGCTGCTCTTCCCATCAACAATAGTGGTCATGAAGGTGGGTGAGCAGTGTTTCTTCTGTCTATAAAGTCTAAGAGGCAGTTGTTGGAGCCCCTGCAATTGTATGAAAAACCTGTGTTAGTGATCCTGGGCAAAGAAACTGCACATTTGCAGGGATATCATGCCAGTTGCATCTGGAGTTTACTCATGTACCAAGGAAGAGACTGTCAGACACTAAACTTGAGAGAACTACTATAACCTATGTCATCCTGCACCTATCTTTAAGTCACAAAGTCATATGCAGTTAAACACTTGGCTCATTAAAGGAAATGTGTCACCCAAAATGTTATCTGCCAGTTAAAACTAAATAGTAACACATCTCCTTTTTATCTAAATTGTTTTCAACATTATTATGGGTCAGCCATCTTGCCTGAGCTGTTCTTAACAGCATTAAAAAAAATACTTTATGGCAGCCCCAAGAGCCATAGACACAATGGTCAGGAGGGGACCTTATTGACTTCTATGGGAGAGTTTTCTAGGCATGCTCTGTGACCTGTGCAGAGGTCATTGTACAAGGAAAGAATAGATAAGTTCTGACAATCACCTATTGTGAATGGTGGATCCTGTCTTATCTATACACAGAGGTGATATCATCACAGGCAATAGAATGAGTTAACTGCAGTAAAGTGATCTGTACCAACCAAGAAGTGGCACCAATTATTGGATATAGTGGCCAGTGCCAAAACTGCAGGATTTTTTGTTTTAGTTTAAATATAAAAAGTGACATAGAAAATTATAACTAACATCATCAAAAATAATTTAAAAACATGTTAACCTCTATAACACATTCACTTTAAGCCCCCCCCCCACCCAAAAAAAAAAAATATGGCCCTTGCATTGCTTACATATCATTTGGATGGTCTCCTGAGACAAAACCTGTTTATTTACATGTTGTTTTCTTGCTGTGTCACTTCCCCTTCACTTGGGAGGATGTTTTTTCTTTTAGAGAATGCTCTCTCCTGACTCCTCTAGAAACACCGAAAAGACTGTCCACATACTGATCAAACCCTCCTACCTCACCTATAAAGCACCATCTAGGTAGTTCTGTCCCCTCTTGGATCACTTACTTACATCATTCAGGTGCACAGAAGCAGCTCACTGCGCATGCGTCAGAGATTCATGCACTCGTTGCAGATATTGCTGCTAGCCCACTTACACTTACATTAACTGTGATGTACCTTTCTGGCTGATGCCCAGGAGAGACTGTTTCACAGTTAGAATGGCACTTCACAGGAAGTTGAGAACATATGCAATGAGACTACGTGACCAGCCTTTGGAATACAGAAACAGCACAAGAACAGAAAGTTACAGCATTTGGAAAGATGAAATGTAATTGCAGTTTACAATAGTACCAATTATCCTGCTGTAAGTTTTGGAATATAAGCTGCATATTCCATATCAGCACCTATAGTCAATATTCAGATGCTGGCTACCCATATATGATATGAAGAATTTTGTATCATTTGGGAATAATAGGTAGCAAGCTGAATTAAATATTTAAGTAATGCTCCAGGCAAGAGGGAGAAATGTGATACTGAATGAAACCGAGATGCTGGGCTGTTATATTGCATTAGCCACAGAGGACTGCTTGTAGACTTCCAGTCATATGATGAACTGCAAGCAAGCATGCCAGCAAATGCAATGATTGTTCAGTAAGGAAAAGCATAATTTCCGTAGTCATCACAGCTAAACTAACTTATTGGACATTAATACAGATCTATGGCCAAGAGGCAGAACAGCAAATACCAGAATAGACTTCTAATGCGCCCATTTCTAGGCAGCAGAATAGATGTGTTTGGTGGGAATTGTGGCCAAACAGAATAATGTCCCAACTATCCATCACCTCCATCGCTTATGGCAGACTTTTTGCTGCAGGCTTTAACATTAGATTATTCACATCTTAAATGCTATTACATACTGCCTGGAAAAAAACCTTTTACGATGCTCGATGCCTGTGTTACCCACTGCTTTCCAGCAGCAATAGAAATGTACAATTATTTATTTCACGCCAATGTTTATGGGCAGTAGTTTTACTGGAAGCCATTTGGTTTGTGTTCTTAGGCAGGGGAGATGTATACTTTTTCTAAAACTAAGCCTATTTTGGATACCTCTTTGGGGACTGTCAAATTATTATTATTTTTTTAAATCACTGCTTCAGTCTGACCGGTCTAGGTACCTGTCTTTATTGCATATTATGTGCAGATTTACTGCACAGATTGTGTGCGCCAAATCCACAGAGTAATACAGTACCAGCTAAGTAGATGAAGTTTTCAAAATATCATCTACATTTTCTGTGCAAAAATTCACCTGCCGAGCAGATTTTAATATGGGCACTATGTCATTTTATTTGGCACAGATTTCATGCAGAAAATCCTTGTTTACTTCAGTATTCAGTTTTACTTTTATTTATTTTTTTCACCACATCTGTGTTACTTTTCCGCAGCAAATACACAATATGTGCCATTACCCTCAGCCAAAAAAAATAAGAGAAACAACAGGTGTGACTATTGATTTACACATAGATTTTTCTACATTTTCTGCTAAATTTAGCAGTGCTTTTTTAGTGCATTAAAAAAAAATTCACCTTCAGATGTTAGCTGCAAGTGTATGGGAATTTTCAAAAGCAGTACACACTTTTTAAGCGGCCTTTTCAACATGCAGAACTTCAAAAAAATGGATCTCTGACAGAACTGGCACAAATGAATGTAAAATGAGCACAAAAGATGCTCAAAATTCAGGATATTTTTTTTTACATTTTTCTGTTCTTCTGATGAATCAGAATGGAAAGCAAAATGGCAATGTAAACAAAGCCCAAATCTTTCTGCTGTTCTGAAGTCCTACATCATTGGTAGGCTTTGTTCATACTTTTACATTTCTTACATTTCCCTCTCCATGTCACCATATGTATCCATTACAAATAAAATGAAAAACATCAGAAGACTTTGGACAACAGTAGGAGAATGCAACATGACCTACTTTTAATGCTTTTTTTTTCTCTTTAGATTCTTGATGAATAGTGAACCTTCAATCAGTTATTCATTTTAAAATACATAAAGAATAAATATGAAAATGTGTCAATTTTTTAAATATTGGAACAAGGCGAGAGGAGAGCATGTGGTGATAAATATTGTAATATCAATTAATATTTTATAAAGAGTCTTTATTTTAATTGCAGAATCACAGTGAACCTAGCTTCAGGTTAATAAACTTGAAGCATCTCAGACTTGAAAGAGGTTACAAAGAATTTACCAGTTGCCCCACAACAGAATGAATCTTAAATAATACATCATTCTCTTCAACTGTTCTTCAGGGTAAATATATAACCCTGAAAAATATAGCAGGTCAGCCATCTGCATAATTATGGCGCTGTTCAGGTCTAGTTTTAATTGTCATAGTATTTCTTCTGCTGGCTTAGACAGAGAAGTATTGCATAAATCAACAGTAGGTAGTCATCCATATATAATGACATTTACAGTACATCACAGCCTGGCAGAGCTGAAAGTGAAGAAAATATCTAACACATAGGAGGATGTTGTACGTGCTACTTGGAAAGTGAAATTGTTTCAGGAACTGGGTTGCGAGAGTATATTTCATATGCTGATTGTTTTATCCTGCTGGTGTCACTTTCCACTTTTCATTTAAATTGGTCATTATCTTTCTCTGACTTTTAAAAGGTGATGTTCACATATGCAGTGTAGTGCAGGTTATTTTAGTCTTGAAATTGTGGCGGTGTCTCAGATACAGTACCTTTGATTCATAATGCCATGGAGATAATTTGCGCTGCTGAAGGTCACAGAGAGATAGTTCATAGAGACCTGGAGCAATGGCTTGTGACTTAGAAAGTTGCACAGTTGTGAATGGATCTGGAACTGTGAACACATCTTAAAAGTATCTTTTAATCTTCATGGGTTATTGCTTGGAGAAGCGAGTACCATGTAGAAACAAATGTACTTTTCTTTTTGCATTTTTTCATTATAAGATTGGACATGTAGTTGAATTTACTGTCTGTGTGCGATACAATGGCACTATCTCTGGATGTGTGATCGTGAAAAACGTTTTCACTGAATACTAGTGGCTCGAGCACCGTAGTGTTTGTGTGCTCGGGGGCTTGGGCCGAACACATCGGGATGTTCGGGTGCTTGACTGAGCACCCGAGTATAATGGAAGTCAATGGGAGAACCTGAGCATTAAACCAGGTACCCCCTGCTCTGAAGTGGTGAGGGTGCTTGGTTCATAGGAAAAGGTCAGAAATGTATGGAAACACCACCAAAATGGTTCTGTAACAGCATGGGGAGGATGTATGGAAGCATCTTAGACTCGCAGGTCGCTGCTAAGAACGATGTTGTCCGAATAGTACGGCACTTTTACAGACTGACAATAATACACACAAAGCTGAATAAAAAATCTATTTTAGAGAAAAAATTGATAGGAAACATTCTTTCCTATTTACTTGTATATAAAGTGCTATTCCTGGCAAAAATTACAAAAAAGAGGCACTCCGGTACAAACTGTATATCACATAAAGGAGGGTCTCATTCACATGCACTCCAATACACCCTTTATTACACATAAAGGAGGGCATCATACACACCCTTGAAAAATGATGATTGATGGCCAGCTGATGACCCTCAAAAACTATCGGATCAAGGGCCTGCTGATCTGACCATCTAAAACATTATGGGTGAGGGCCTGCTGCCGCTTTGGTGACTCTAGTTAACCTGGGGCTGATCACATGTCCCCGTGACGACGACGATCCATTCGGATGTCTGGCCTATCAAATTTCGATGTTATTGTCAGCGCAAACAATTATAACTACGGGTAGCAGGGAATTAGTGTTTGATTCAGGAGAGGGAGCCTGAGAAACAGCTACGGCTATCACATCCAAGCAAAGCAGCATGCGCGTAAATTGCCTATTAGGTATAATTAGGTGAGGGCCTGCAGGTGAGCTGACCCAGTAAAAGATTTTAGGTGTGGGCCTGCAGGTGAGCATATCTGCTTCAGCACGACCTGTTTGCACTTCCCCACTGCAGTGCTACACTGCTTCCAGCTACCGACTGATGACTGACTGGTGCTACACGTGGATAATTCAGAGGTGGAAGTGGAGGAGGAGGCGGAGAAGTGGGGGTTGGAGCCACTAACGTAGGTGCTGGCGGAAACCTTGATTGATGTAGGGCCCGCAATCCTTGGCGTTGGTAGCACACCTTGAAAAATAGTGGCAACTGGGGACTGTGTAACGCCGAACGGCCGGTGACATCAGTCTGCAGAAGTCATCAATGTCCACAAGCCTAAATGGCAACATATTCAAAGCCAGTAATTTGGAAAGCTGCACATTTAGTGCTATGGCCTGTGGGTGGGTGGCTCGGTATTTTCGCTTGCGTTCAAAGGCCTGGGGTAAGGACATTTAGATGCTGCGCTGGGACACAAATGTGGATGTGGTTGCTGATGGTGCTTGCAAAGGTACAGGTGCAGGGCGGGAGGCATCCGGGCCTGTCCCTTCGACAGGGGATTGGCCAGCACCTAACATAGGGTAGGGGAGGCAGTGGTGTGACCAGCAGACACAGATTGTGGACCCAGGCATTCATCCAACTTATTGGGGTGCTTGAATGCCATGTGACGGATCATGCTGGTGGTGGTGAGGTTGCTAGTGTTCACGCACTGGCTCATTTTCGTATGGCACAGGTTGCAAACTACTATTATTTTGTCGTTCGAACTTTCTTAAAAAAAAGAGCCCGACTGCAGAACATCTACCCTTTGGCAAGGGAGATTTCCACAAGGGGGTGCTCTGAGGAATAGTTGCGTGCCTGCTTGGTGTGGCCCGCCCTTTTACCACCCCACTGCCTCTTCCAGCCTGTTGCGGTGCTGCAGATTCCTCCCCCTGTGTACTGCTCTTCTCGCTTGGCTTGCCACTTCCCAGGTTGGGTCAGTGACCTCATCGTCCACCACCTTCTCTACCCCCTCCTCACTCTGATCATCCTCCTGATTTGTTGACCTAATCACAACCTCAGTGATTGCCAACTGTGTCTCATCCTCTTCATCAACCTCTTGAGACAGTAATTGCGGTTGACTCATTGGCAACTGCGTCTCATCATCATCATCCACTTCATTAAACTCTATTTGCCGTTCACCACAGTCATGTTCTTGTGACTGTGGATGCTCAAGAGGTTGGGAATCAGGTTGTAGCATCAAAGTAGTAGCTGAGGCAGGTAGTAAAAAGAAAAAGGTCTTGTATATCAAACTGTTGGTGTGGCACCATGGATGATCTACTCTAAATTCTGGCTGTCCCACGCCTGATTCATCTTGACAAAGGTCAGTCTCTACACATTTTGGGTGGACAAGTGAATTCTCCTTGGGGTAACTATTGCCCCCACCGCACTAAACACCCGCTCTGATGTCACACAACTGGTTGGACAGGACAGTTTTTCTAGGGCAAACTCTGCTAGTTGCGGCCACAAATCCAGTTTGGCTACCCAATAGTCTAGCGGTTCTTCAATGTGGGGTGGCAGGGTGCTGTCCAAGTAGGCCACTATCTGCTGGTTCAGGTCCTGCTCCAGGTCTAGCTTCTGCTGCTGCTGGTGAGTAGTTTCTTCAATATGCGGGTGAATAAAGCTACTCATCAGCGACTCTAGACTCAGGCTGCTGCTGATGGAGCTGGTACTGCTCCTGCCACCCCACCCTTCGCCAGCAGCCATGGCAGTGGAACGTGAGCGCAGAGGGCCCCCCTGGTTAGACCTGCGAAAGGATGGACAATGGATAGACAGTAGCCAACTAACTACATAGGATGTCTCTGTAGTAGTTTAGTTTGTCCTCCTTTTCGTTGGAGGGTCCAACAAGGTGGAGAGCCAGAAGTCATCCCTCTGCCGAATGGTGACAATTCGGCTGTCACTACGCAAGCAAGTGAGCATGCATGCTTCCAGTTCAGCCCCCACAGGGATAATGTGGCTGTGAGATTGATGCACCACGTCTCCTGTCCCCTGACCAGCCATTGTTACCACCATCTGTTCCAGGACATGAAGTAGTGGATTGATGACCTTCATCCCGTAGTCCTGGCGACTGACAAATAACGTGGTATCCTCAAAGGCCTGAGCAAACGGCAGGTGTCACACATGAGCTGCCAGTGGCTGACATCAAAGTTACACAGGGGAGTACTCCTATCCGCCTGCATCATCAAGAAAGGCCTCTCGCTGCGACT
Organism: Bufo gargarizans; assembly: GCF_014858855.1. Classification (NCBI taxonomy): domain Eukaryota; kingdom Metazoa; phylum Chordata; class Amphibia; order Anura; family Bufonidae; genus Bufo; species Bufo gargarizans. The sequence goes on from NC_058082.1 coordinate 487,603,876, forward strand.
ACTGCTGCCATGACCCCTTACTCTGCTGTGACCTCTGCTTGCGACAGAAACATTCATGCCTCTGCCACTCCTCTGTGCATGACCTGACACTTCACTGCCTGACATACTTATAGCTGAACTAAACAAATGAAGCTGAATTAAAAACACCCCTAACACGAGTTTGCAATAAGCCTGGGGCAGCACTAACTGTTCAATGGCTTCACCCTCACCCCGCAGCTGGTTTACCTGACACAACATATCCTGATGAACTACAAAACGGGGGAACACCGACTCTGCCCCAGCTTGTTGTGGTTCACCATCTACTATTAATAAATTTTTACAGGATCGGGACAGGGTTGGGTCCTGGTGTTGTGCAGTACCAAAATTATCCCCAGACACATTGAGGTCTGCCAGCTCAGTCCCCGGCGGCAAGTCTTCCATGTCTTCCACCATTACACTCAGTTGGGTTGTCTCCCCCTCTTCTACTGAAGTGGCGGTTACTCCTACCGCTGGCTCTCTGCTGGGGTTACCCCTGTATGATGCGTATCAGTCACTCTCGAGGCAGGCCACAGTGCCGGGAAGCCTCTCACTATTATAAGTTCATAGTGTAAGTTTGTGGCAACTGCCACTTCGTGAGTCCACCTGACGGCCCCCGTGGTTCGAAACACCAGGGCAGTGGGATAGTCTTTTAAGTCCCCATAAATGCACATGACCCCGTCTTTCCAGCCACTATACGCGTACCGTACCAGCAAAGCCTTCACTAGGAACACCAGACTCCCTGAGTCCAACAGGGCCTCCACTGGAGTGTCTCCCACTTCCACCTGGCACAAGTGGTTTAGAGTTTCTTGGGTACCCACTGCACACAGCTTCCTGTCATATAATGACTGACGGAAGCCATAGTTTGTGTCCATGGGTTCTACCTTATGTGGACATTCAGCTTATATATTGCCAGGCTCCCAACACCGCCAGTAGACTATCAGAGCTGGGTCCATAGGGGGTACATCCCGGCTCGGTTTGGTTGGCACATGTCCCCGGGTCTGGGGTGGATATTTATGGGATTTGACTCCCCCCTCCCGAAAGAACCCCCCTTAAGTATCTTAGTAGCCTCATAGTGCTCCTCCAGGTCCACCATCTCCAGGGCATTGCCAGGAGACACCTGGCCGATCCAGTGCTAGAAAGGGGATGGCAGAGCCCTTTAGACGAGAATCAGCCATTAGTCTATCCAGCATAGCCGTGGGACTCAGCACGCTATTAGCACAAATAACACCAAATGTAAGCAGTGTCTATTTTTCTCATATTGTACTGAACTGACAATACATGTTTTTAGAGCAAATTACACCAAATGTGAACGGCGTGTATTTTTCTTTTTTTTCTCTAGAAATATGACAAGAAACGCTATTAGCGCAAATAACACGAAATGTGAAGAGTGTCTATTTTTCCCATATTGTACTGAACTGACAATACATGTTTTTATAGCAAATATCACCAAATGTGAACGGTGTGTATTTTTCTCTTTTTCTCTATAATATGGCAATAAACACTTTTAGAGGAAATAACACCAAATTTGAACTGCATTTATTTTTCTCGTATTGGAGTTAAATATGACAAGAAACACTTTTAGCGCAAATTAACTAAATCTATTTTTCTCTTTTTCTCTATAATATGGCAATAAATACTTTTAGAGGAAATAACACCAAATTTGAACTGCATTTATTTTTCTCGTATTGGAGTTAAATATGACAAGAAACGCTTTTAGCGCAAATAACAGCAAATATGAACTTAGTCTATTTTTCTTTTTTCTCTAGAAATATGGCAATAAACGCTTTTAGCGCAAATAACACAAAATGTGAACTGCGTCTATTTTTCTCGTATTGGAGTAAAATACGACAAGCGCTTTTAGCTGAAATAACAGCAAATATGAACTTAGTCTGTTTTTCTCTTTTTCTCTAGCTATATGGCAATAAACGTTTTAGCACTAATAACAACAAAAGTGACATGCATAAATATTTCTCGTATTGTATTGAAATAGGCCACTAAATGATATCAGTGCAGTTAACAGCAAAAGTGACCTGTGTATATATTTATCTTTTTCCACAGATAAAATCCACTAAAAGATTTTCAACATAACACTTGCACCCCTATAACTAATTGCTGGAATGACAGAGCTGTATTATGAGACTATCTGTATCCCCAAGTAATGTTTCCCTGTACTTGTAAATCACTTTTTTTCACAATAAGGATTTCCCTATGACTCTCCCTAGCATCTGCACACATCTCTCCCTGCCTGTGAAATGATTCATTTCTTTCCATTTTTTTTAACAATTAGTTTCTCTCCCTAGCACCTGCAAACATGTCTGTCCCTCAACAAAGTACGATAGTGAATGGAAGACTCTTAGATGGCCGCGTATGAAAACCTACAACAACCTCATATTAATCCAAACATTGTCCCCATATCCAACAACTACAATTACATTCCAAACAAAAAAAAAAAAAACACAGGACTATAATTATAAAATGTATAATAATCTTTATTTAATCCAAATATACAACTTCAATATAAAATATAGAAGATAAAGGCACAATGTAAATAGATACAGAAAATTAGCATGAGGGACATAAATCAGGTGAAACACTCCATGTCACAAAACCCGGATACAAATCAAAACCAGATGTATTGAATCACATATACTTAACTGAGTATCTACAGATTACAAAATGAACATGATTATAGTACTTTACCAAAAATGATATATCAAGCTACGTGTGTACAGCTGAATACATGTATAATAGCTATTCCCCCAGGGTAACACAATGTGAAATCCAAGGAAGATATGTCAAAGCTAAATATATAAGGCTGGATACATAGATAGCGATACACTCACCTAAAACAGCATAAAATATAGCTGCTGTAGGCTGAGTATATAAAGCTGAGTATATAAATAATACCAGATGCCCTATAAGGCTAAATATATTATGCGGAATACATAAATAATATGAGACACCCTATAAAGCTAGATGTGTAACGCTAAATACATAGATAATATAGGTATGAAACGCCCCATAAAGCTGATTTTGGTGCTGTTGGAGTCTATGCTAACACATAATTACTTTATCGTTTTTATATACAGCTCCAGGGAACTGTAATTGGGGGCCCTCATATGCAAATTTGTCCCTGGGGCTATGGGAGAGAGAAGTAGTCCAAGGTACCCCTGGATATGATGCCGTACACCTCTGGTCGAGGTATATAGACAACGTGTTTTTTATCTGGCAAGGTCTGGCATCTTATTTGGAAGATTTTATGAGGCACCTCAATGAGTTGAACATCAAGCTGACCTGGTAATTTAGCTCGATGGACGTAGAGTTTTTAGACATCCTGATTCAGAGGAGATTCAATGGGGCTATAGCAATTGATATCTATAGAAAAACCAAAGCAGTAAACTCCCTCTTACAAGCTACATCATCTCATTATCCAAAGGTGATTCAGGTGATCCCCTTGGGTCAGTTTTTAAGAATGAGGCATATTTGTTGTGAGGAAGAAAACTTTGAACAGCAACCTTCCCAATTGATGACACGGTTTCTGGAACGAGGCTATCATTGGAAAACCATAAGAGACGGTTACGAGAGAGCAAAAAAATCTTCCAGAGATACACTTCTGGTTAACAGAATGAAAAGAAGGGAGGTTTCTATGTTAAGATTCATTACCCCCCATTAATAGTGAGTGATGTACAATTCAAAATATTCTCTGAAAACATTGGGCAGTACTCCAAACGGATAGAGATCTTTCAATGATATTGCCATCCTATCCACAAATTACTTGGAAGATATCCCAACATTTACGTGACCTACTGACTTATATCCACTACATAATGGATACATCAAGAGGGATATTTGGCAGTAGAGGCCGAAAATGGGGATCTTTTTCACGTGGATCATGTGTGGCTTGCAAATATATGCTTCATTCCACAACTTTCTGGGGCTCCTCTAGAGAAAAAGAATATAAGATTGTACATAATATCACCTGTAATACGGAAGCTGTAATATATCTAATTACTTGCCCTTGTCACCTATTATACATTGGAATGGCAAAAAGACCACTTCAGATACGTGTTTTGGAACACACTAATATAATTCAAGCTGCATCTGAGGTCCTTGAAAAGGACGTTGATGGTCTGCAATCTATTCCCCGTCATTTTCGTAAGTATCATGATTGTAATCCAAGGTTTAAAAGTGAGGGGTATAGATAGGGTATGACTTGGTGACATTAAGCGAGCATATTACGAAAATAAAACATATGGATAGTATTGTTGGATACAATGACTCCAAGGGGCTTGAATTAATATAACAGCTTTAAATCCTTTTTGTAAGTACATGAATTTTATCTTTGGAGGTATATATTTATTTTTCAATGTGTCATTTTTTAAATATATTTTCTAGATTGTTCTTTGCTCTTTGCATACTTTTGGCGGATGAATCACGTGAGGTCTACGGATGAAGTTATATAAATATCACAAGCAGGAAGGGAACGAAAGGGGAGAGAGGTGTTTATGAGATGTTTCTTATAGTTACGATTGTTATGGTAGAAATTGGATTTATTCGTTTTTGATTCTGTATTTGTATTATCTTCTATAGGGGTTACACGGACAATGTTATGTGGGACTGCACTTCACCTGATTTTAAATTGGCTGGACCTCACTCCTACATGACTTTGTCTTTACATGTCTTTTTCATGGTGTTTATATGTTTTGTTTTGTTTTTTAGCATTTAGATATGGTAATGTCAACTATTGTGTTAACACACTTTTTTATTTGGTATAGTTTTTTTGGACTATGCACTTTATTGTATGGCCTGCATGAGAAACATTTGCCCATAGGTTGTGGGCTTTGAATGGTATCGTGCAGGCACATACATCATATGAATTGATATATTTTGTACATATTTTTGCACTATATATAACATACATTTTTAAGGGGCAATATTGCTTCAAATTTTTGGAGCCTTAACACATCTACACTATGCACTTTATCATGGCATTATTTATGGAGTTATACAATAATTTGTTCACGTTAATTGAATGTATTTTATAAATTATATGCATATTATATTTAATTCATAAGCTATAATTATAAATATATATATATATATATATATATATATATTTAAAAATGAATTATTCATATATTAATTTATTTAAAGAGGTGAGATATTGATCAGAATTACATTGTTGCACATATGGGGACTCTTTTCTTGTCCCTCTCTCTTTTGTTCTTTTTTTCCTTTTTCCTATTTTCCTTTTTTGTTCTACAATTTCTTCTCTTTTTTTTTTTCTATTTTAATTATGTGGGCATCTCATAGTGATTTATTATGGTTTTGGTATTTTAGTGATGCTTGTATTTATACTGTGATTGAGCAGCCTATTTAATTGAGGTGTTATCTAGCGCACTTATATACGCAGAACAGCTACAACTTAGCATTTCACCACTGATATTAAGTTCCAGTTCTGCTCTCGTGATGCTAGAATCACATGACCACATCAAGACGCGGCCCATTTCATGCGCTGAATGATTCCATCTTGATGCTCTCTGATACACGTGACCTTTAGTTCCGCGCATGTGCAGTGGTTATGTGAGGACACGCTGCAGAGATGAGGATTGGCTATCATGGCGAGGCCGCAACATCTACGGTGTGTTTCATGTGATTCACTTTTGTAATTAATTTAAACCAATTGGATCCACCTTCTCCCTATATATACCTCCATTTTATTAGAATACACCTCCTGATGAAGCCTATGGGGCGAAAACACGTGTCGAGCTGCTGGTGCGTGTGGGGACATCTCAGTGTTCCGCATACCATGTCTGTGGGTAGGTTGTTGTAGCCTTATATGGCTCTCTCCTTTTTTATTAGCCGGACACTTTCTTTCATTCACCGGTACTGTCCATTTACTTTATACCATGTATTTAGTTTGAGGTACAGCATAATACTTTAGAGCCTTTTCTATCATTTATGTACTCACCATTATATACTCAGCTTTATTGGGCATTTCATACCTATAATATCTATGTATTTTGCATTATATATCTAGCTTTATAGGGTGTCTCATATTATTTATGTATTCAGCGTAATATATTTAGCCTTATAGGGCATCTGGTATTATTTATATACTCAGCTTTATATACTCAGCCTACAGCTGTATATCACTATCCATGTATCCAGCCTTATAAATTTAGCTTTGACATATCTTCCTTGCATTTCACATTGTGTTACCCTGGGGGAATAGCTATTAGCGGTAATAAATCAGCAACACAGTGTAAAGCAAGGGGAAGGGACGCACCCCGAGTGTCACACCAGTTACTGTAAAAACTTAGGAAAGTGAGCGCCAATCTCACGCATATCAAAGTAAAAAAGTTGGAAAATGGCACCATCCACAAGCATGTGGGACTAGTATGTGGGACACGATTGTGGGTAGGTAAAAATAAGATACCATATAATACAACAATGAATAAAATATATAAATAATATAAAATAAATAAAAAAAGTTAAAATGATAATATTGATGATAACAACAATATTATTGATATTCCACTCACTTCACTGGGGGGGTCACCACCAGGATAAACTCAAGACACCTGGGGCCGGGATCACATGTAAATTGGTAAAGGTCGATGTTTACGCCCTGGATGTGCAGCCCAGTTGTAAATCAGCAGACGGATCCAGAAGTACGTAATCAATCCTCTTTAATGTTAAAATATGCGGCTCAATGCCTTTCAGGGGTCACAATACCTCCTTCATCAGGAGCAGAATGCAGAATGAACATAGTATATGAACTTTAAATAGATGTGGGTGCGCTAAGTTGGCGCCAAAAAGAAACGGTGGGCAGGGTTACCGGAAGTGACATCATCCTTTTGGTAACACTAATCATAAGGTGTTTACATATTATAATACATTATTGGAAGATAATATAAATACATACACACATATATATATATATATATATATATATATATATACATAGCTGCTGTCAGACTATCGGCCCAGGCTAAGCACTCAGATAATATTGGGGTTGTAAGGTCGTGTTCCGCACGACCGAAAGGTAATTATTTCAAGCAGGTGGAACGCAAGATGCGTTCCACCAGGTCTACATCCGGATGGAAGTTGATGGAAGTGTCTACGTCCGGCCTGCGGAACGCAAAAGGCGTTCCCTAAGTCCGCATCAGGGCTAGCATCACCGGAAGTGATGTCGCCCAAGCAGGAACTTGCTTAGGTGGAACGCATGTGGCACGGCACTTTGCGTTTCACCTAGTTTGCTTTCCAGATGGAGTTCTCTTCCAGGTGGGGATGTCTATGTAGGTTAATAGGGAGGGCATATTGTGTTGAGTATTTATTTCATATAAGATATGAAATCATAAAATGTATCATTTCATATTTTTATGAAAATGAAAAATTTTATTGGCGGACATATAAACGCCAGTTCTTTTATTGATGAGATCTAAAGTCAATTTGTGCAGCTAATGAAACAGAGTGCAATTAATTAAAATAAAAATATAATTTATTACAATTAAATACAGTAAAAATGGCATACAAATTGATTTCAAGGACAATATCAAAATTGAAGATAAAAAGGATAAATACGGATTAATACAGGAAGAATAACTGATCCACTGTGTCCTTATGAACAATCAAAGATATATATATATATATATATATATATATATATATATATATATAGATATATATATAGATATGATATTATACCCTGCTCGGCAATCAGGCTATGGAAATATAATTTCCCAGAGTTTTTCCTTTACTCAGACAATGTCTAATCTTCCATTAACAATATGCATCTTTGCTAAGAGGATAACTAGCATTAGGGAGGTGTTTAACACTATATGTTCCCAAAGTATGGGAACTCTTGACTATATGCCGAGAGGAATATCTTATTAATACCACAATCAGTAAGTATAAGTATACATTACCGGGTCAAGGATGAACAGAGTTTCGGATGTGATCAGTTCTCAAAAATTTTTCCAGTATACAAAAATTAATCCAAGTTTCTTTGTGATAAATCCTTCTTATGGGCAATTTTCTCTGTGCCAATGTTTCTTTGTAGCAAGATTTTCTTGTGTTGAAGTTCTATTTTAGTTATTGAAGTAAGTTGTTAGTTGAAGTATTTAGTTGAAGTCCTGTCTAACCTCTCACATGCATACTTTATACCCCATGTTATCTAAGAACGCATCCCCTTCTAGATTAGGGATTTCCAATCAGATAAAGTGGGTGTGACATATGTTAATCATGGGGATGATTGCACTTTATTGGCATTCCTTAGAAACTTCTGCCCATCTACCACTTGATGGCACTGTTGTATCATATAACAATTTTAAATATTTTAAGAATTAACACATATATATGGCTTCATTACACAACTTAAACTGTGACCTTTTCCACCTTAAATCAATTAGGAGGGATTCTTCTTTGACACTTTAGAATCACTTTCCCAGACATCATGGATCCAGCTTAACAGTTAACAAACCATCTTATTTATGGTCAGATAAGAGAACAATAATCTTTTAACTTTTCCCCTGGTTTGTATACCCTAACTGTATCAGCTATTGAGTAATGATGTTTAAAATAACATCAGCTCCTCTGAATAGATCCTATTTAGGAAAATTCAACTTAAAAGCTCTCTACATCCCCTAAGATTATATATCAATACATCAATATTGCATAGTATATGTGAATCCTTAACAAGTTCAAACGCTAAATAAATGCACACAGGAAAATATAAATGTGAATATATGAATAGATATCTATTCGACACCAGATGTGTTATATGGATATCTTTCCTTATCAGATCATGGCTCAGCCATGAAATACCCATTGTTCCTCAGACAGACATGTTTAGAGAAACCAGTATAGATAAATCTATGTCTCTAAACAATAAAAAGTATAACGTTCTCTATATATTCATTTTTAACATATTGAACTTGCCATGAATCCATTTTGGGTTTTTTTCAGGTTCATGCTGATCACATGCTGTTAAAGGCAATGATCATCCATATTGAATATAGTATCATCAGATACATTGTATTGTACACTTATGAAAATGCACAACAATTGAGTAGATATTTCAGACATGTTAACTTCTGAAAGATTGATTAACAGTTAGATCCCAATGTATCAATAAATAAGTGAACAAATGTATCAATAACTAAGTAAACAAATAAGGGAGGGAAGAGGGGAACTAGCCATAAAACACAGGTAATAAATGAATAGATAAATAAATAAATAAATCCATAGGTTATCCATATATACTGTACAGCTGTAAAAGTCTAATCATGTAAAATAATATATTAAATAAATATTGACTCTAAAATATGACATTGACTGACACTAGTACTTAGAGGAGTATATAAAGGCTCTGCTGTACGATTTAGATATACAATCAGCCAGATATAACTATTTTAACCTAACCGGATAAAACCATAATTGATAAATAGTAGGTAATAAATCTCATATATATATACAGTACAGACCAAAAGTTTGGACACACCTTCTCATTCAAAGAGTTTTCTTTATTTTCATGACAATAAAAATTGTAGATTCACACTGAAGGCATCAAAACTATGAATTAACACATGTGGAATTATATACATAACAAAAAAAGTGTGAAACAACTAAAAATATGTCATATTCTAGGTTCTTCAAAGTAGCCACCTTTTGCTTTGATTACTGCTTTGCACACTCTTGGCATTCTCTTGATGAGCTTCAAGAGGTAGTCACCTGAAATGGTCTTCCAACAGTCTTGAAGGAGTTCCCAGAGATGCTTAGCACTTGGTGGCCCTTTTGCCTTCACTCTGCGGTCCAGCTCAACCCAAACCATCTCGATTGGGTTCAGGTCCGGTGACTGTGGAGGCCAGGTCATCTGGCGCAGCACCCCATCACTCTCCTTCATGGTCAAATAGCCCTTACACAGCCTGGAGGTGTGCTTGGGGTCATTGTCCTGTTGAAAAATAAATGATGGTCCAACTAAACGCAAACCGGATGGAATAGCATGCCGCTGCAAGATGCTGTGGTAGCCATGCTGGTTCAGTATGCCTTCAATTTTGAATAAATCCCCAACAGTGTCACCAGCAAAGCACCCCCACACCATCACACTTCCTCCTCCATGCTTCACGGTGGGAACCAGGCATGTAGAGTCCATCCGTTCACCTTTTCTGCGTCGCACAAAGACACGGTGGTTGGAACCAAAGATCTCAAATTTAGACTCTTCAGACCAAAGCACAGATTTCCACTGGTCTAATGTCCATTCATTGTGTTCTTTAGCCAAAACAAGTCTCTTCTGCTTGTTGCCTGTCCTTAGCGGTGGTTTCCTAGCAGATATTTTACCATGAAGGCCTGATTCACACAGTCTCCTCTTAACATTTGTTCTAGAGATGTGTCTGCTGCTAGAACTCTGTGTGGCATTGACCTGATCTCTAATCTGAGCTGCTGTTAATCTGCGATTTCTGAGGCTGGTGATTCGGATGAACTTATCCTCCGCAGCAGAGGTGACTCTTGGACTTCCTCTTTCTGGGGCGGTCCGCATGTGAGCCAGTTTCTTTGTAGTACTTGATGGTTTTTGTGACTGCACTTGGGTACACTTTCAAAGTTTTCCCAATTTTTCGGACTGACTGACCTTCATTTCTTATAGTAATGATGGCCACTAATTTTTCTTTACTTAGTTGATTTTTTCTTGCCATAATACAAATTCTAACAGTCTATTCAGTAGGACTATCAGCGGTGTATCCACATGACTTCTCCACAACGCAACTGATGGTCCCAACGCCATTTATAAGGCAAGAAATCCCACTTATTAAACATGACAGGGCACACCTGTGAAGTGAAAACCATTTCAGGTAAATACTAGTATCAAATAATTAGAAAAGGCTCCACCAGCAAACTACTGGAGCTCAGCCTCTCAGTTACCAGCTGAAAAGGGAGATAAATCAATACTAATAATACAGGCTGGCTCACAGTATTTTTGCGTAAAATTTATTAATACACCAAATCAATAATAAAATTTAGTATCAGTATCAGCATACATACATAAACAAATAGGTACAAATGTGCGGAGCTCACGCACAGACCTAGATAACCGGAGTACTCCTATACATGAGACTTAATGGCTAGAGTTATGGTGCAGGGGATGATGTGTTGAACCGTTCAAATGTCCATGATTATAGTTACCGATTCACCGGATAGTTGAAACCATAGATTCAGGATTGTTGTAATTTCCCACACGGGGACTCTGTGTTTAGATGTTGTCTGGCAGTTCGTAACCACACTTTCTCCAATCTGTGGGGCTCCACTTACTTGTTCCTTGCGGAGCAAACCATCCGACCCGCTCGCTCAGCGTCCCACGTGTCCAGCCAGGTAGTTAATCGCTGGTTTGTGACGCAGGCGCCTGAGCCGTCAGGCTAGACGGAAGCTGGTATAGCTGAGTCGAGCCGGTAGTTGCCTGGACTTGTCAGGTCAAGGAGAGTAAACACAACAGGATTTACCTTGTGTTTGTGGTAATCACAGATGTAGCGACACAGTTTCAGTCCACTTAGTGGATTCTTGGTGAACGGAATCTTTGTAACGGTATCTCGTTTTGAAAAAATCTTCTTGCGTTTTTGAAAAAGCCGCACCGATAGCCAGGTCTCAATACACACTAGACGCGTTTCGGAAACAAGTTCCTTCCTCAGTAGATAGTTGTGTAATGCGGCTTTTTCAGAAACGCAAGAAGATTTTTTCAAAACGAGATACCGTTACAAAGAAGCCATGGGGCCGAAGCTGTCATCGGGCCCCCAAAGCCATGGGGCCGAAGCTGTCATCGGGCCCCCGAAGCCATGGGGCCGAAGCTGTCATCGGGCCCCTGAAGCCATGGGGCCGAAGCTGTCATCGGGCCCACAAAGCCATGGGGCCGAAGCTATCATCGGGCCCCCGAAGCCATGGGGCTGATTTTTTTTTTTTTTGTTTGTTTGTTTGTTTAAAAAAAAAAATGAAATTATGACTATAATAAGTGACCTGGATAAGGTGCAGGTGAAATTAAACCATGAGCTTGACCGATGTGGCAGGCGATACCTAAGATAAACTATGTGGCCTGAATAACATGCAAGGCGAAATATCGTTAGAAACGAGACCTGACCGACGTGGAAGGTGACCCCCAACATGAATTCAACTGCATGACCTGAAAAGACAGGAAACGTGACAGAAAATGGAGATAATAACGGAGATAATAACGGACATTAAAATGAAACCTAAATAACATAAGCTGGCAAGCAGGTAAAGATGTGAGCCATTCAAAACCAAAAGCATAGCTGCACAGGTGGACTGACAACCATTGATCGGACCCCTGATGCCATGGGGCTGAAGCAACCACCAGGGGCCAATGGGGCCGGGCAGCGAACCTTAAGAATTACGGACAGCTGGGGAAAGATTGGGGCTTAACCCGACGGGTTTAGTAATCAACCGGGACTCAACCTAGAAAGACAAAGACATGTGGTAAAGCTTGTTAATGAAATGAGGCTGAAATGAACCGCAAGTACTAATCTGTAAAATATAAATGACCAAAAGAAAACTTCTGAAAGGTGTGCCATGGAAAATAGTATCAGATGGCCGTATGACCTACCAATGTCGATGACAATTGTGAAATCCTCTGAGCCGGGAGACATGCGTGCAAGTCTCTTATGGCGGGAGACATGCGTGCGAGTCTCTTATGGCGGGAGACATGCGTGCGAGTCTCTTATGGCGGGAGACATGCGTGCGAGTCTCTTATGGCGGGAGACATGCGTGCGAGTCTCTTATGGCGGGAGACATGCGTGCGAGTCTCTTATGGCGGGAGACATGCGTGTGAGTCTCTTATGGCGGGAGACATGCGTGCGAGTCTCTTATGGCGGAAAAAAGTATCAGATGGCCGGGCGAACTACAAGTGTCAGTGCCAATCGTGAGGTCCTATAAGCAAAGAGCCACTCGTGCGAGCCTCTTATGATTCATATATATTTTTTTTTTTAAATAAACCACTTATGCAGCACCAGAATGCCTTGGGGACTCGCATAACCATGACCCCCTCCAACAGCAAACCTGGGACACTAACCAGCCTACATCCAGGTCGTACCCTTAACAAACAAAACATGAAAAATGGGCATGGGGCCCCCGGAGCCATGAGGCCGGATCAGTCATAGGGGCCCCCGAAGCCAGAGGGATGATGTTGCGGTGACGATAAGCAATTAAAACGTAAGCTGGACCTGATGGATATGCAGCAACTTGAATGATTGGATTGGCCAGAAGGTGGTCTAAGGAACATAACTGCCAACAAGCGTTGAAAAAAATAGACATTAGTAATCCGAAGCACGTGCATACATAAAACACTAACCACTGCGAACCATGAAATGTAAACATGAAATTAAAACAGAGATGGGAGAAAAACAAGAGCCTGAGGCATTGCAAGTTCGCTAAGAGAAGTCTCTTATCGTGACAAACAAACAAACAGCTTGTGAAAACATGGAAACTTACTCCTATTGGCCCACTGACCTCCGCTGAGGAGCTGTTTGGTATCCTGCCCCAGTTCACCAATCTGAGTAAATACAAACCAGAAGTAAAAGGAGACCAGTCTGAGTGATTATGAACCAGGATTAAACAGAAAAGTAGGCCTATGGAATGTAACAGACCACCGAGGAAAGGAATGACTAATCAGCCTTACCAACATGTGTTAATTCATAGTTTTGATGCCTTCAGTGTGAATCTACAATTTTCATAGTCAAGAAAATAAAGAAAACTCTTTGAATGAGAAGGTGTGTCCAAACTTTTGGTCTGTACTATATATATATATATATATATATATATATATATACACACACACACATACACATACACTGTTCGGTGCATTTATTTGCGGGACATCGCTGTTATTTCCAATGTATAGGGGCTTTTTACAGGATATATTAAATGTTTCAGATATATGAGGGTTTATATATTAAGTTTAAATTTAAAGGGGATGAAATGTCCTAGGGAATGTTACTCTCGAAGTGAACTTCTCACGCCTACAACTAAATTGGTTATTAGGTGGCAAAGTTAGTGCCTGATAATATGTGTACATATATAAATCTATATTAGGTCTAATAAGTGTAGAGATCTATGTTAGTAGATGCTAGTAATTTGTGTATTCGAGGGATTCGTTGAGGCTAAAGGGAATGAGGGTGTTTAACTTAAAGATCCAGAACATTTATTTTCTACACAATGTCTGGAATGATAGAGGAACCAATTCCATGGGCGTGACTAATAGTGATGAGGGGTCACCCTTATGATGGAGAGCGTAGTGTCGGGATACACTGTGTGTACACACTATGCGTTGTATATTTGAATGATGTTCGTTCATACGTTCCTTAAGAGATTGAGTGGTGTGTCCAACGTACAAAAGATTGCAAGGACATTTTAACAAATAGACCATGTTTGTAGTACTGTAATTCATTGTATGGTGTAAAGTAATTGGTTCCCTAGGGTGAGGTAGGATAATCTGCTGGCCACAACAATTTATGATGTCACAGCACATACATATTTTTATCCCACATTTATGTGAGCCTGATTTACGTAGACTCTTAGTAGATCCAGATGTGGAACATCGTGGATTTATCCCAAGTTTGAGACATGAGGGAGCCAGGATATTCTTAAGGGTCTAGGCACGTTTGAAAATTAAATTGGAGATTTTTGGGATAGTGTCTCCTATAATGGGGTCTTTTAATAGAATATTACAGTGTTAGTTCATAATTTTTCTGATATCCATGTGTCTGGAATTATAACGTGTAACAAAGCGAAAACTGGATTGTATGTTATCCGTATGTGTATTTTTATTTTGACTATTGAGGCTCTCTCTTTGGGATTCTCTGAGGGCTCTCTTTTCTGAATCCCGTACAAGTTTACTCAGGTACCCTTTGTCATAAAAGTGTTTCCTCAGGATAGACAGCTGTCCTCTACAGACACTGTCATTTGAGCAATATCTGCTGATTCTACGCATCTGACTCTATGGTATATTATTTTTCCATTTATTATGATGACAACTTTTAAAATCCAAATAGCTGTGAGTGTCCACTTTCCTAAAGTGTGTTCTGGTGGTTATTTTGTTCTTAATAACTTTAATATCTAGATCTAAAAAGGTTGCTCTGTTGGGTGTGTCTGAAGTGTAAAATTAATATTCCAACTAATAATATTAATGTGATTAATAAAACAAGTTAAAACCTCAGGGTTCCCTTCCCAGATTAAAATAATGTTGTCTATATACCTTTTATAAAACTTAATATTTGGATGAGTGAGGAGACCATGTAGTTCTTCGAATATCCCCAAGAACAAATTGGCATAGGCTGGGGCAAATTTGGTCCCCATGGCCATTCGTTTGCATTGTTGATATATTGTATCCTGAAATATAAAATTATTGTGATGAAGGAAAAAGTTGATGGAATCAATAATAAAGTTTGCTGTATATCGGGCATTTGAGGGTCTAGGTGTAGGGGTTTTGTCTACTGCCAGGATTCCAAGAGAATGAGTAATATTGCTATAGAGAGATGTGACATCAAGTGTCACTCAATAATAGGTAGGTCTCCATTCAAAAGTGTCCAAGGAACTAATAAGGTGAGAGGTATCACATAAATACGAGGGTATTTGTAGGACATATTTCTGTAGAATACTGTCCACGTATTCGGACAGATTAGAGGTAAGGGATTCAATGCCGGAAATAATTGGTCTTCCTGAGGGGTTTGTAAGTGATTTATGTACTTTGGGTAGAAAATAAAAGGGTGCTATATGTGGTGTTTTAAGAAAAGTTTTTTTTTTTTTTTTTACTAATTGTACATAGCCTGAACCCATCGTCAACTAGGGATGTCAGGCTCTTCTTATAATTATTTGTAGGGTCAGATGGTAGGACTTGGTAATATTTTTTGTTGGAGATGATCCGTAGAGATTCTGCTAAGTAGTATGCCGATTCCATGATGACAATACTCCCTCCCTTATCAGCACTCTTAATGACAATGTCTCTATTATTGGTGAGGGTTCTCAGGGCTCTAGAAAGATCTGGACTGAGGTTACTTTTCCCTAAAAAACTGGAGGGCCGAGGACATGAGGGAGCCAGGATGTTCTTGAGCAGGAGTGAAAAGTGGTCTCTAAAATTTGACAGTACTATATTAAAAAAGCTCTCGATGTGAGGGCCCTTGCTTTAAAGAGGATAAAAGCCCAATTTAATCTTTACATTTGATAGGATTGGTGTAGGTTAAGGGGGAGCGACCGTAGCCTCTATGGGGTAATGTGAATGATGAACGTCTAGTGTAGATACCTCCTTTTCACCCGACTCAGGGAGAATTGTTGGACAATCCGTAGTGGTGTTATTGTCTGTATTAATGTTCTCAGGTGGCGGGGCAGGTGAAATAACGGAAGGAAGGGTGGTATCTGGTCTCCGGTTGAAATTTTTAATGGTAAAATGTTGATGGAGGATGAGTTTTCGTATAAACTGGTTTAGGTCTTACAAAAGTTCGAATAGATCCGGTTGGTTAGTGAGACAGAATGACAGCCCTTTGCTGATCAGTTCTATTTCCTTTCTCCCGAGGGTATATTTAGAAAGGTTAAAGATTCCCATCTTTCTTTCTAGTTCAATGGGATTTAGGGTGGCTTGTATGGGTCATTTATTGGTTATGTTAACTGTTTCAGTTTTAGTTTTTTGTATTTTTTGTTTACTGGGGCATTGTTTTCCGCTTCTTCTACATCCTTTAAATCTATGTTTGATCTTTTTTTTTTTTATACTGGACCCCGGAGAGTAGAATTGTGTTATCTTTAGTGACTGGGACGTGGTCGGTGTGCTCAACTAAGGAGAATCAACTGGACATAGAGAGGGACTCAATGCTAGGAAACTGGTGAGTATTTGCCTGGACGGAGGTGGTCCTCTGAGGGGTGTCCTGGATACTTGCTCTAAAAAAGAGTTCTATGTCAGATTGGTGGGTAAGGCAAGGAACCCTTCTGGGCTGGGTAGAGAAACTGAATATGTGGAGATCTTAGATAGATTGTTATGGAATATAATGGACACTTGCTTTTCACTTACAAAATGGTATCTGTCCGAGAGACAACCCCCAGTATGCATTCTATGATTGAAACTATTTGCAGCAAAGACTTGGACCCCCCTGTTCCCGTACACCCGGAGATCAGACGTAGGAGGGGCGCACCAATGGACAACGGGATCGCTACCCGTGATATGAGGTAAGAAAACAGAGTAATCTTGCCTATACTGTGTCCCCTGGTGTAGCCTCTTGTCATCTGTCTGAGAAAGGGGGGCGGCAGCAGTTGGGGCACCTTTGAGGGCACATAAATAAGAACCCCACAGTAATTGATAAGATTTTAATACACTGTGTTTTATGTGTTGTGGTGTTCTGACGTCGTTATGACCTTGAGCACCTATGTATAAACTACCGAGTTAAGGAAGCATACCTCATAAGCCTACATCACGGTACAGCCAGAGGCGTCTGTCCGTATATCAGAAGGGGAGGAGGTGGTCAGAATCGATCCTAACATGTACTACATGTCTGACTCAAAGAAGTACTCAGGTAGTTCAGGAACACAGGGTGCAAGCACAGGTTATGGACTAGACGGCTCCAGGAGAAATTACATTATGGGAAATGTTGAAAGTGTCCCGAAGGGATGCTGCTCACCGAAGCAGTACAAGGCGGACAAGAGAGGGAAACGCTTCATAAAGTGTTTACGCAGGTTGGAGAAACATTATAAGATGTGTAAAGGTGGCACTCTTTGTGTTGATACATAAAGAGCACTGTTAAATAAAAATAAAAAAAGGCTAAATTGCTGATGAAAAGATAGTAAATGCAGTGGAGGTGTGGCTTGACTGCAGCAAATAATTTGAACGGACGGAGGGAGAACAGAAATATATTGAAAAGACAGGAAGATATTACTGTATGCCCGGGCAGCAGCCACCTTATAATTATGGTGTCATCAAGAAGAGGAGGGGTGGACCTGTATGTGGGCAACAGAATCCTCTTATGTGGTTCTTCACGCCCACATAGTCACATTCCTGTAGCTCCCCGACACCTCCTACCAATAGCTCTTCATGAGACACTGTAATATTCCCAGCCAACGCCCACGGCTGGACTGTTAACCCCCAGTAACTCAGATCCCTCCATCCTGCCTGTAAGCCCACAAGTTCAAGCACTCTATTCCATTATAAATCCTGATGGCACATTCAGTCTGCCACAGCAGGTTGTTCAAGTGATGGTTGGGAAGAAGGAGGAGGAGGGTGGTGGGGATGAGAACCCAGCACAACCACCCCCCGTGCATACAACTTTCCCTTCTCCTGCTAGTGTGCTGTTATGGAGATATGACGTCCCTGACTGTACTTACTGGCCCACGTATACGTAGTAAGGTGCACCTTGCCACATATGGCATTGCACAGTGCACACCTGATTTTGTCCCCCACTTGGTTGTGCAAGGAAGGGATGGCTCGTCTGGAAAAGTAGTGACAGCTGGGCACGACGTACTGTGGGACAGCCACCGCAATAAGGCCTTTAAAACTCTCAGTTTCCACCAGACGGAATGACAGCATGTCAAAAGCCAGTCATTTTGAAAGTGGTTGGGCATCGGTGCACTCATTCTCTTCCACTTCTGGGGCAGGAATAGGTGGATAGCCCTGGGAAACCCTGCTAACAGAGTCATCAAAAAGCAGAATAGACTGCTGCATGACTTGGGGCTCAGACTGCTTGGCTGATTTGCAAGGGGGTGAGGTGAAAGACTGATGGACATCAACTGCAGGTGCCAACTTTGATCTTTCAGCAGGAGACTGGGTGGTAGACAATGTGAAGGAACTGAAGGCACTGTCTGCAATCCAATCTACTATCGCCTGTACTTGTTCTGGCCTCACCATTCATAGAGCCGCATTAGGACTGATCAAATACCGCTGCAGGTTCTGTCGCCTACTCCCACCTGAGGAAGGTGTTTCATTTGTGCGTGTAGCGTTCACAGATCAACCACGTCCTCTCCCTGCAACAGGAGCTCCACCAGCAGCCCCACGACTGGGGCCATGTCCCTTATTTGACGCTCTCCTCATATTTCTCAAATGTAGGATCTTGCCCTAAATGGCTGTTTTTTTTAATAGCAGAAAAGAACGACAGTATCTAAAGGATGTATTTCACAATGACAAATGCAGCAAAGTCTGCAAATTTTTTTTTTTTACCTAAATGGGTGTTTTTTAAATATAAGAATAGAACGACAGTATCTAAAAGGTGTATCTCACACGTACAGATGCAGACTAGGCCGCAATTTAAGATTTTTGCCCAAAATGGGTGTTTTTCTAATAGCAGAATAGAACAACAGTATCTAAAGGGTATATATCACAATGACATATGCAGCAAAGGCTGCAAAATTAAGATTTTTGCCCAAAATGGGTGCTTTTCTAATATTAGAATAGAACAACAGTATCTAAATGGTGTATCTCACACGTACAGATCCAGAATAGGCCGAAATTAAAGATTTTAGACCAAAAGGGGTGTTTTCTTAATAGCAGAATAGAACCACAGTATCTAAAGGGTGCATCTCACAATTACATATGCAGCAAAGGCTGCAAAATTAAGATTTTTGCCCAAAATGGGTGTTTTTCTAATAGCAGAATAGAACAACAGTATCTAAATGGTGTATCTCACACGTACAGATGCAGACTAGGCCACAATTAAGGATTTGTGCCTAAAACGGGTGTTTTATTAATAGCAGACTAGAACCACAGTATGTAAAGGGTGTATCTCACACGTACAGATCCAGACTAGGCCAAAATTAAAGATTTTTTGCCCAAAAGGGGTGTTTTATTAATAGCAGAATAGAACCACAGTATCTAAAGGGTGTATCTCACAATCACAGATGCAGAAATGGCTGCAAAATTAAGTATTAAGCCAAAAATTGGTGTTTCTTTAATAACAGAATATGACAGCAGTATATAATGCTTAAATTTCACAGGTGCAGATGCAGCAAGGGCTGTACAATTGTGCATTTTGCCCAAAAAGGGTGTTTTTTAAAACATAGAACATTATAGCTCTATTTCTAGCTTAAATTGCACACTGACTAATGCGGCAGAGGCCCAAGATGAAGGTTATTGCCAAAAAAGGGTGTTTTTTCAAAGCCAGAAAATTATTGAAGTATTTCAAACTTGTTTTTAACAATAACAGATGCAGCAAGGGCTGCAATATTAAGTATTTTGCCCAAAAAGGGTGTTTTTTTAAAACCAGATTATTATTGCATTATTTCAAGCTTGGATTTGAATGTCACAAAAGCACAGATGCAGTGCTGGTGCACTGAGCTTGCATAAAATGGCCGCCACAGCCCACCTAACTAACAGTTGGATAAAAGTTGTATTTCTCTGTCACTGGCTCAGGGCAGGGTAAAAAGATTGTGCACTGCACCCACACAACTAAATCTATGTAGATCGCTGAGTTCAATTGGAGTTCTGATTAAAGATTCTGTCCTATTCTCTACCTCACAGCAGCAGCATCCTCTCCCTACAATAAGCACAGCAGAGTGACGTGCAGCGCTACGTGACTCCAGCTTATATAGAGGCTGGGTCACATGCTGCACTGGCCAATTACAGCGTTGCCATAAGTAGGCATGGCTGTGATGGCTTCTAAGGTCACACAGTTAAACGCTTGTTGATTGGCTGCTCTGCTGCATTTCAAAAAGCACTAAGAAATTGTCGAACACTGAACCCAAACTTTAACAGAAATGTTCGGATTCGGGTCCGGGGTCCAAAAATCCTTAAGTTCGGTACAAACCCGAACTTTACAATATAGGTTCGCTCAACCCTAGTCACAGTCAAATACAACCAGTCAATACTGCAGTTAGATTGTTGGTTGACAAATTAAAACATTTTGTGACCGTGAAGTAATTGTATCAAATTCGCTTGTCACACTGTTGTGTGAGCTCAAGAAATTTTTCCTCTTTATGACATCAGCATTGCCTTACTCTCAGTGAACTTAATTGTTGACTATTGGCGGTTACATTGACACCTGACATAAACCATCTGTTTGTTGGTTAAAAGCAAAGAACAAGGAGAGTGTCAAATAAGGGATGTGGACCCGCTTGGAGCTTCTGTTGCAGGGAGAGGACGTGGTCGATCTGTGCCAGCTACATGCACAAGTGAATCAACTTCCTCAGGTGCGAGTAGGTGACCAAACCTTCAGCGTTATTTGGTAGGGCTGAATGCTGCTCTACGAATGTTGAAGGCAGAACAAGTACAGGTGATAGTAGATTGGGTGGCTGACAGTGCCTCCAGTTCACATTGTCTCCCACCTAGTCTCCTGCTGAAAGATCAGAGTTGGCACCTGCAGCCGATGTCAATCAGTCTTTCACCTCACCCCCTTGCAAATCAGCCAAGCAGTCTGAGCCCCAAGTCATGCAGCAGTCTCTTTTGCTTTTTGATGACTCTGTAAGCAGGGTTTCCCAGGGCCATTCACATAGCCCTGCCCCAGAAGTGGAAGAGATTGAGTGCACTGATGCCCAACCACTGGGAGGACCATCAGAGCATGTCTCGGATGATGATGAAACACAGGTGCCAACTGCTGTGGCTTTTTGCAGTGTGCAGACCGACAAGGAGGGCAGGGGTGAAGACTGGGTGGAAGATGATGTGGATGACGATGAGGTCCTCGACCCCACATGGAATCATGGCCATGCGAGTGACCTGTGTAGTTTTGAGGAAGAGGCAGTGCTCACACAGAGCCACCAGCACAGCAAAAAGAGGGAGCAGGGTGCAAAAGCGGAGCAGCCGTCCCCTAGACAGTACACCTGCTACTGCCCACCGCACCCAGAGACTGAGCACAACAAAGCCAGCTCCAAGGAGTTCCCTGGTGTGGCAGTTCTTCAGACAATGTGCTGACAACAAGACACGAGTGGTTTCAGGCAATCAGAGCCTGAAGCGAGGCATAAACGTTCTAAACCTGAGAACAACCTGCATGAAAAGGCATCTAAGTGCAAAGCATGAGCTGCAGTGGAGTAGACACCTCAAAAACAAAGAAAGGTCTCTGGCTCCTCCTGATTCCTCTTCTGCTGCAGTCTCGGCCTCTTCATCCCCCTCTGGAGTGACAGTGGCACCTGGCACCCCTCAAACAGAGGATCTGCCAGCAACTCCACCACCTGGGTCAGACTCACCAAGCATCTCCACAATGTCGCATGGAAGTGTTCAGCTTTCTACCTCCCAAACACTGAAGCGAAAGAGGAAGTACCTCCCTATCCACTCGCGATCCCTGGCCCTGAATGCCAGCATTTCAACATTTCTTTGAAATGCTGTAATTCCGTCTGGTGGAGACGGAGAGTTTTAAAAGCTTTATGGTGGTGGTTGTCAAACAGTACATTGTGCCCAGCCGCCACTACTTTTCCAGGCAAGCCATCCCTTCCCTGCACAACCAAGTGGGGGACAAAATCAGGCACAACACCATCTGTGGCAAGGTCCACCTAACTACAAATACGTGGACCAGTAAGCACGGTCAGGGACGTTATATCTCCCTAACAGCACACTGGGTAAATGCAGTGGTGGCTGTGCCTGAGGCGGATAGCAGTTTGGCGCATGTCCTTCCACCACAGAGGTTTGCAGGGCATTTCTCTTTGCCTCCTGTTGCTTCCTACTCCGCTTCCTCATCCTCTACAGCCTCCTCATCCGACGGTCAGTGTAACACCTTGACCACCAACTTCACCACAGCCAGGGTTAAACTACAGCAGGCAGTTTTAAAACTTATTGGTTTTGGGGGACAAACCCAACAACGCGCAGGAGCTGTGGACGGGCATGAAACAACAGACCGATTATTGGTTGGTGCCAGGGGGCCTCAAGCCCGGCCTAGTGGTGTGTGATAATTGGTGAAATATCGTAGCAGGTCTGGGCCTAGCCGGTTTGATGCACATCCCTTGCCTGGCGCATGTGCTGAATTTGGTGGTGCAGAAATTCCTTAAAAATTAAAAATATGTCAGAGCTGCTACACAAAGTGTGGTCCGTCTGTGCGCGCTTTCGGCGTTCTCACCAGCTGCAGCATAACTTCGGCCTTCCCTCTCACCATCTCATATGCGACGTGACCACAAGGTGGGACTCCACCTTGCACATGCTGGCCAGACTGTGCGAGCAGCAGCAGGCAATAGTGAAGTTTCAGCTGCAGCGCGCACGGGTGAGTCGCTCTGCGGAACAGCACCACTTCACCACCATTGACTGGGCCCCCATGCGAGATCTGAGTGCCTTGTTGAGCTGTTTCGAGTACTCCACCAACATGGCCAGTGCCGATGACTCCTTTCTCACTGTTACTATTCTACTTCTATGCTTCCTTGAAAAAATGCTTCTGGCGATGATGGAAGAGGATGTGGCACAGAAGGAGGAGATGGAAGAGGGATAATTTCCAAGGGTTTCAGGCCAGTTATTAACAAGTGGCTCCGAGCATGCGTTCCTGCACCCACAAACACCAGGTACACAATTGTCCAGCAAGGGCACAGTTTTGGATGATGACGAAAAGGAGGAACCGTGTTCACAGCAGGATGGCACCCAAAACAGCTCATTGCCATCACTAGTGTGTGGCTGGGGGAATACAGAGGACACAGATGATACACCCCCCAAAGAGGATAGCTTGTCATTGCCTCTGGGCAGCCTGGCACACATGATTGATTACATGCTGCAATGTCTTTGCAACGACCGCCAAGTTGGCCACATTCTAACTTGTACTGAATACTGGGTGGCCACGCTGCTGGATCCCTGTTACAAGGATAACGTACTATTCTTAATTCCGTCACTGGAGCGGGATCGTAAGATCCGCGAGTACCAGCGCACGCTGGTAGATGGGCTGCTGGTGGCATTCCCATCTGACAGTGGGGGCACTATGGAAGCACAAGGCGAAGGCAGAGGAGGAGGAAGAGGTCGCCAACGCAGCTAGGGCACCGCAATCATCTCAGAAGACAGGGTTAGCATAGCCGAAATGTGGAAAAGTTTTGACAGCACGCCACAACAACTAGCACCAATAGTGATATGGAACGTCTTAGCAGGAGGCAGCATTTCAGCAACATGGTGGAGCAGTATGTGTGCACATGCTTACACGTACTGACTGATGAGTCTGCCACCTTAAACTTCTGGGTCTCCAAATTGGGCACATATTATTTTTTTTATTCAAACCAAAAAATCGTCTGTTACATTGTCAGTTGAAATTTTACCAATTTTGCCATATACAAAATGCTCTGCATAGGTGACAGGGACCTAATTTTTTGTAAAATCGTCTGTTCAATTGGTGGGTGACATTAACCCATTTTTGCCGATGAAAAAACCCTGCTCTACATAGATGACAGGGACTTACATTTCTAAATTTAGTCTTTAAAAGGTGCACTCCCCCTCCTTTCATTCGATCCTTTCGCTTTAACAACTTGTCTCACATTTCTGCTCGATCACATTTAAGCCATTGACCTCCATTGGATGTGTTATCCCATTCTCGCCCTATCTCTCCGGTGTGGAAACCTGATTCCCCACTACCCGTGATCACCATGGTAGACGCAGAAAAGAACTTTGAAAGTTGATAGAGAAGATATCCAATTGGATCTTGGATGTCACTGGGATGTGCGATCAGGCAGTAGTTATCTAGAGTCAATAAAGCGGCAGCAGGGCCACCCCTGTCTAACATTTCCAAATCCAAAATACCCCAGTGACATTCCCTGTAATTTTTTATTAATCATTCCAATAACAGGGCATCTTAAGATTCCTGTATTGTTATTTATCGTCACTACCTCCTCGGAAGTGGATAATTGCCGCACGCCCCCTCCTTTACTTGGAAGCTTCTGCTTCAATGATTTGTCCCACATTTCAGCTCTATAAAATTTAATGGTAGGCGCAGAAAATAAGATCGAAAGTTGATAGAGAAGATATCCAATTGGATCGTGGACGTCACAGAGACATGCAACATGGTTGAGCAGTATGTGTGCACACGCCTACACGTACTGACTGATGGGTCTGCCCCCTTCAACTTCTGGGTCTCCAAATTGGGCACATGGCCTGAACTTGTCCTTTATGCCTTGGAGGTGCTGGCCTGCCCTGCAGCAAGTGCATTGTCTGTACGTTTGTTTAGCATGGCTGGAGGGGGGTTATCACAGGTTATATTTTCCAATGTTTTGGGGTGTACTCTAATAAAAAAAAATATATATATGTAACAACCAAAAACAAGTGTTGGCTACCTCCTCCTCTACCGCCGCTTCCACCTTTCCACCTACACCACCACATCCACCGCCTACTCAACCTCCTACTCCATGTGGACCTTCTCCTCCTAGATCAAGATTTTTTTTTTTTTTTTTTTACGTTTTTTATGTTATTTGAAGTCATTTCCCTATATACATTTGTTTGCAAAGCACTTGCCATGCTCGTAGCCATATTTTGCTGCCATTTGCACCCCTCTAGCCCTTCCCATTACTTTTTTAGAGCCATTTTAGTGCTCCAAAGTTTGGCTCCCCATTGACTTCAATGGGTTTCGGGCTCAAGTTTGGGTCCCGAATAGAGTTGAGCGAACACCTGGATGTTCGGGTTCGAGAAGTTCGGCCGAACATCCCGGAAATGTTCGGGTTCGGGATCCGAACCCGATCCGAACTTCGTCCCGAACCCGAACCCCATTGAAGTCAATGGGGACCCGAACTTTTCGGCACTAAAAAGGCTGTAAAACAGCCCAGGAAAGAGCTAGAGGGCTGCAAAAGGCAGCAACATGTAGGTAAATCCCCTGCAAACAAATGTGGATAGGGAAATGAATTAAAATAAAAATTAAATAAATAAAAATTAACCAAAATCAATTGGAGAGAGGTTCCATAGCAGAGAATCTGGCTTCCCGTCACCCACCACTGGAACAGTCCATTCTCAGATATTTAGGCCCCGGCACCCAGGCAGAGGAGAGAGGTCCCGTAACAGAGAATCTGTCTTCATGTCAGCAGAGAATTAGTCTGCATGTCATAGCAGAGAATGAGGCTTCACGTCAGCCACCACTGCAACAGTCCATTGGCATATATTTAGGCCCAGCACCCAGGCAGAGGAGGGAGGTCCCGTAACAGAGAATCTGTCTTCATGTCAGCAGAGAATTAGTCTGCATGTCATAGCAGAGAATGAGGCTTCACGTCAGCCACCACTGCAACAGTCCATTGGCATATATTTAGGCCCAGCACACACACAGGCAGAGGAGAGAGGTCCCGTAACAGAGAATCTGGCTTCATGTCAGCACAGAATCAGTCTGCATGTCATAGCAGAGAATGAGGCTTCACGTCAGCCACCACTGCAACAGTCCATTGGCATATATTTAGGCCCAGCACACACACAGGCAGAGGAGAGAGGTCCCGTAACAGAGAATCTGGCTTCATGTCAGCAGAGAATCAGTCTGCATGTCATAGCAGAGAATGAGGCTTCACGTCAGCCACCACTGCAACAGTCCATTGGCATATATTTAGGCCCAGCACACACACAGGCAGAGGAGAGAGGTCCCGTAACAGAGAATCTGTCTTCATGTCAGCAGAGAATTAGTCTGCATGTCATAGCAGAGAATGAGGCTTCACGTCAGCCACCACTGCAACAGTCCATTGGCATATATTTAGGCCCAGCACACACACAGGCAGAGGAGAGAGGTCCCGTAACAGAGAATCTGGCTTCATGTCAGCAGAGAATCAGTCTGCATGTCATAGCAGAGAATGAGGCTTCACGTCAGCCACCACTGCAACAGTCCATTGGCATATATTTAGGCCCAGCACACACACAGGCAGAGGAGAGAGGTCCCGTAACAGAGAATCTGGCTTCATGTCAGCAGAGAATCAGTCTGCATGTCATAGCAGAGAATGAGGCTTCACGTCAGCCACCACTGCAACAGTCCATTGGCATATATTTAGGCCCAGCACACACACAGGCAGAGGAGAGAGGTCCCGTAACAGAGAATCTGTCTTCATGTCAGCAGAGAATCAGTCTGCATGTCATAGCAGAGAATGAGGCTTCACGTCAGCCACCACTGCAACAGTCCATTGGCATATATTTAGGCCCAGCACCCAGGCAGAGGAGGGAGGTCCCGTAACAGAGAATCTGTCTTCATGTCAGCAGAGAATTAGTCTGCATGTCATAGCAGAGAATGAGGCTTCACGTCAGCCACCACTGCAACAGTCCATTGGCATATATTTAGGCCCAGCACCCAGGCAGAGGAGGGAGGTCCCGTAACAGAGAATCTGTCTTCATGTCAGCAGAGAATTAGTCTGCATGTCATAGCAGAGAATGAGGCTTCACGTCAGCCACCACTGCAACAGTCCATTGGCATATATTTAGGCCCAGCACACACACAGGCAGAGGAGAGAGGTCCCGTAACAGAGAATCTGGCTTCATGTCAGCAGAGAATCAGTCTGCATGTCATAGCAGAGAATGAGGCTTCACGTCAGCCACCACTGCAACAGTCCATTGGCATATATTTAGGCCCAGCACACACACAGGCAGAGGAGAGAGGTCCCGTAACAGAGGATCTGGCTTCATGTCAGCAGAGAATCAGTCTGCATGTCATAGCAGAGAATCAGGCTTCACGTCAGCCACCACTGCAACAGTCCATTGTCATAAATTTAGGCCCAGCACCCAGGCAGAGGAGAGAGGTCCCGTAACAGACAATCTGGCTTCATGTCAGCAGAGAATTAGTCTGCATGTCATAGCAGAGAATGAGGCTTCACGTCAGCCACCACTGCAACAGTCCATTGGCATATATTTAGGCCTAGCACACAGGCAGAGGAGAGAGGTCCCGTAACAGACAATCTGGCTTCATGTCAGCAGAGAATCAGTCTGCATGTCATAGCAGAGAATGAGGCTTCACGTCACCCACCACTGCAACAGTCCATTGGCATATATTTAGGCCTAGCACACAGGCAGAGCAGAGAGGTCCCGTAACAGACAATCTGGCTTCATGACAGCAGAGAATCAGTCTGCATGTCATAGCAGAGAATCAGGCTTCACGTCAGCCACCACTGCAACAGTCCATTGTCATAAATTTAGGCCCAGCACCCAGGCAGAGGAGAGAGGTCCCGTAACAGAGGATCTGGCTTCATGTCAGCAGAGAATCAGTCTGCATGTCATAGCAGAGAATCAGGCTTCACGTCAGCCACCACTGCAACAGTCCATTGTCATAAATTTAGGCCCAGCACCCAGGCAGAGGAGAGAGGTCCCGTAACAGACAATCTGGCTTCATGTCAGCAGAGAATTAGTCTGCATGTCATAGCAGAGAATGAGGCTTCACGTCAGCCACCACTGCAACAGTCCATTGGCATATATTTAGGCCTAGCACACAGGCAGAGCAGAGAGGTCCCGTAACAGACAATCTGGCTTCATGTCAGCAGAGAATCAGTCTGCATGTCATAGCAGAGAATGAGGCTTCACGTCACCCACCACTGCAACAGTCCATTGGCAAATATTTAGGCCTAGCACACAGGCAGAGCAGAGAGGTCCCGTAACAGACAATCTGGCTTCATGACAGCAGAGAATCAGTCTGCATGTCATAGCAGAGAATGAGGCTTCACGTCACCCACCACTGCAACAGTCCATTGGCATATATTTAGGCCTAGCACACAGGCAGAGCAGAGAGGTCCCGTAACAGACGATCTGGCTTCATGTCAGCAGAGAATCAGTCTGCATGTCATAGCAGAGAATGAGGCTTCACGTCACCCACCACTGCAACAGTCCATTGGCATATATTTAGGCCTAGCACACAGGCAGAGCAGAGAGGTCCCGTAACAGACAATCTGGCTTCATTTCAGCAGAGAATCAGTCTGCATGTCATAGCAGAGAATCAGGCTTCACGTCAGCCACCACTGCAACAGTCCATTGTCATAAATTTAGGCCCAGCACCCAGGCAGAGGAGAGAGGTCCCGTAACAGACAATCTGGCTTCATGTCAGCAGAGAATTAGTCTGCATGTCATAGCAGAGAATCAGGCTTCATGTCAGCCACCACTGCAACAGTCCATTGGCATATATTTAGGCCTAGCACACAGGCAGAGGAGAGGTTCATTCAACTTTGGGTAGCCTCGCAATATAATGGTAAAATGAAAATAAAAATAGGATTGAATGAGGAAGTGCCCTGGAGTCCAATAATATATGGTTATGGGGAGGTAGTTAATGTCTAATCTGGACAAGGGACGGACAGGTCCTGTGGGATCCATGCCTGGTTCATTTTTATGAACGTCAGCTTGTCCACATTGGCTGTAGACAGGCGGCTGCGTTTGTCTGTAATGACGCCCCCTGCCGTGCTGAATACACGTTCAGACAAAACGCTGGCTGCCGGGCAGGCCAGCACCTCCAAGGCATAAAAGGCTAGCTCTGGCCACGTGGACAATTTAGAGACCCAGAAGTTGAATGGGGCCGAACCATCAGTCAGTACGTGGAGGGGTGTGCACACGTACTGTTCCACCATGTTAGTGAAATGTTGCCTCCTGCTAACACGTTGCGTATCAGGTGGTGGTGCAGTTAGCTGTGGCGTGTTGACAAAAGTTTTCCACATCTCTGCCATGCTAACCCTGCCCTCAGAGGAGCTGGCCGTGACACAGCTGCCTTGGCGACCTCTTGCTCCTCCTCTGCCTTGGCCTTGGGCTTCCACTTGTTCCCCTGTGACATTTGGGAATGCTCTCAGTAGCGCGTCTACCAACGTGCGCTTGTACTCGCGCATCTTCCTATCACGCTCCAGTGCAGGAAGTAAGGTGGGCACATTGTCTTTGTAGCGTGGATCCAGCAGGGTGGCAACCCAGTAGTCCGCAAAGGTTAAAATGTGGGCAACTCTGCTGTCGTTGCGCAGGCACTGCAGCATGTAGTCGCTCATGTGTGCCAGGCTGCCCAGGGGTAAGGACAAGCTGTCCTCTGTGGGAGGCGTATCGTCATCGTCCTGCCTTTCCCCCCAGCCACGCACCAGTGATGGACCCGAGCTGCGTTGGGTGCCACCCCGCTGTGACCATGCTTCATCCTCATCCTCCTCCACCTCCTCCTCATCCTCGTCCTCCTCGTCCTCCAGTAGTGGGCCCTGGCTGGCCACATTTGTACCTGGCCTCTGCTGTTGCCAAAAACCTCCCTCTGAGTCACTTCGAAGAGACTGGCCTGAAAGTGCTAAAAATGACCCCTCTTCCTCCTCCTCCTCCTCCTCCTGGGCCACCTCCTCTTCCATCATCGCCCTAAGTGTTTTCTCAAGGAGACATAGAAGTGGTATTGTAACGCTGATAACGGTGTCATCGCCACTGGCCATGTTGGTGGAGTACTCGAAACAGCGCAACAGGGCACACAGGTCTCGCATGGAGGCCCAGTCATTGGTGGTGAAGTGGTGCTGTTCTGTAGTGCGACTGACCCGTGCGTGCTGCAGCTGAAACTCCACTATGGCCTGCTGCTGCTCGCACAGTCTGTCCAGCATGTGCAAGGTGGAGTTCCACCTGGTGGGCACGTCGCATATGAGGCGGTGAGCGGGAAGGCCGAAGTTACGCTGTAGCGCAGACAGGCGAGCAGCAGCAGGATGTGAACGCCGGAAGCGCGAACAGACGGCCCGCACTTTATGCAGCAGCTCTGACATGTCGGGGTAGTTGTGAATGAACTTCTGCACCACCAAATTCAGCACATGCGCCAAGCAAGGGATGTGCGTCAAATTGGCTAGTCCCAGAGCTGCAACGAGATTTCGCCCATTATCACACACCACCAGGCCGGGCTTGAGGCTCACCGGCAGCAACCACTCGTCGGTCTGTTGTTCAATACCCCGCCACAACTCCTGTGCGGTGTGGGGCCTGTCCCCCAAACATATGAGTTTCAGAATGGCCTGCTGACGTTTACCCCGGGCTGTGCTGAAGTTGGTGGTGAAGGTGTGTGGCTGACTGGATGAGCAGGTGGAAGAAGAGGAGGAGGAAGCCGAGAAGGAGGAGGTGGCAACAGGAGGCAAAGAATGTTGCCCTGCGATCCTTGGCGGCGGAAGGACGTGCGCCAAACAGCTCTCCGCCTGGGGCCCAGCTGCCACTACATTTACCCAGTGTGCAGTTAGGGAGATATAGCGTCCCTGGCCGTGCTTACTGGTCCACGTATCTGTGGTTAGGTGGACCTTGCTACAGATGGCGTTGCGCAGTGCACACTTGATTTTATCGGATACTTGGTTGTGCAGGGAAGGCACGGCTCTCTTGGAGAAGTAGTGCCGGCTGGGAACAACATACTGTGGGACAGCAAGCGACATGAGCTGTTTGAAGCTGTCTGTGTCCACCAGCCTAAATGACAGCATTTCATAGGCCAGTAGTTTAGAAATGCTGGCATTCAGGGCCAGGGATCGAGGGTGGCTAGGTGGGAATTTACGCTTTCTATCAAATGTTTGTGAGATGGAGAGCTGAACGCTGGCGTGTGACATGGTTGAGACGCTTGGTGACGGAGGTGGTGGTGGTGGTGTTGGTGGTACATCCCCTGTTTGCTGGGCGGCAGGTGCCAACGTTCCTCCAGAGGCGGAGGAAGAGGCCGAGGCGGCAGCAGCAGAATAGGCCGAGGCGGCAGCAGCAGAAGAGGTAGCAGGGGGAGCCTGAGTGACTTCCTTGGTTTTAAGGTGTTTACTCCACTGCAGTTCATGCTTTGCATGCAGGTGCCTGGTCATGCAGGTTGTGCTCAGGTTCAGAACGTTAATGCCTCGCTTCAGGCTCTGATGGCACAGCGTGCAAACCACTCGGGTCTTGTCGTCAGCACATTGTTTGAAGAAGTGCCATGCCAGGGAACTCCTTGAAGCTGCCTTTGGGGTGCTCGGTCCCAGATGGCGGCGGTCAGTAGCAGGCGGAGTCTCTTGGCGGCGGGTGTTCTGCTTTTGCCCACTGCTCCCTCTTTTGCTACGCTGTTGGCTCGGTCTCACCACTGCCTCTTCCTCCGAACTGTGAAAGTCAGTGGCACGACCTTCATTCCATGTGGGGTCTAGGACCTCATCGTCCCCTGCATCGTCTTCCACCCAGTCTTGATCCCTGACCTCCTGTTCAGTCTGCACACTGCAGAAAGACGCAGCAGTTGGCACCTGTGTTTCGTCATCATCAGAGACATGCTGAGGTGGTATTCCCATGTCCTCATCATCAGGAAACATAAGTGGTTGTGCGTCAGTGCATTCTATGTCTTTCACCGCTGGGGAAGGGCTAGGTGGATGCCCTTGGGAAACCCTGCCAGCGGAGTCTTCAAACAGCATAAGAGACTGCTGCATAACTTGAGGCTGAGACAGTTTCCCTGGTATGCATGGGGGTGATGTGACAGACTGATGGGGTTGGTTTTCAGGCGCCATCTGTGCGCTTTCTGCAGAAGACTGGGTGGGAGATAATGTGAACGTGCTGGATCCACTGTCGGCCACCCAATTGACTAATGCCTGTACCTGCTCAGGCCTTACCATCCTTAGAACGGCATTGGGCCCTACCATATATCGCTGTAAATTCTGGCGGCTACTGGGACCTGAGGTAGTTGGTACACTAGGACGTGTGGATGTGGCAGAACGGCCACGTCCTCTCCCAGCACCAGAGGGTCCACTAACACCACCACGACCATGTCCACGTACGCGTCCCTTAATAGATATTTTTCTCATTGTTATGGTTCACCACAACAACAAATATATTATTTGGCCCAATGTATTGTATTCAAATTCAGCGGGATATAAATTTGAGGCCTAGTATTTAGGCGCTGGGTGACCGGTATGGATTTAGTGACAGAATTAGACTTGGAAATGCACAGAAGCGTGTGTGTGTGAAGTTATTCTGAATGACCCAATGTGCACCTTTTTTTTTTTTTTTTTTTTTTTTTTTTTTTTTTTAAATTGGGAAAACTACAAAACATTTACAATAGAAAATTTATTACAATCTCTCAATTCTTAGTAACCCAAGTGATTATATGTGCATATATTCCACTCATCTTTTCAAAATATTTAGAAAAAACCCTCCCCTCCCTCCCTCCCAGTTTGTGGTGCGTCAAAGTAGGACCCTTATATATAGAACAACTTGATCTCAGCTAACCAGACCTCCAACCACCCCATATCCTGGTCCATTGGTATTCATTTTCCCTCCGTCTATATAAAAAATTTTCGTAGTTCATTACCTTATCAATTAAATTTATCCATATGTTTTTGTTTGGAGTGGATCGGGCAAACCAGGTGCGGCTGATCAAAACTCTAGCCAACATCAATACTCTACTCAAGAGAATCTTTTGATACTTATGATTTTTTAATTTGGAGAGATCATTGAGAATAAATACTTGTGGGTCAAAAGGAATTCGAATTTTTAGTTTACGCATAATATAGTTATTGATACCGTTCCAGTAGTTTATAAGTTCTGGACAGGTCCATATCATATGGAGAAAGTCTGCTCCTACAGTGTCACATTTGGGACAGTTGGACGTGTCTCTTAACCCACATTTGTTCATCCACAATGGAGTAATATATAATCTGTGGCAGATATAAAATTGTATCAGGACATGGTTAAAGTTCTGGGATAGTGAAGATAGATTCCCAAAAATATTATCCCACCCTTCTATTTGTACATTCGGACAGTCCACCTCCCACGCTTTTTGTCCTGGAGAGTGTATATCACTAAACCGTGCTTTAAGTAATAACTTATATATATTTGAAATTTTTATTCTAGAATGTGTACCTCCTACCCAATCATTCACAAAGGATACATTATCTATATCCAACAGCCGCTTATCATCCAAGCTGGATAACACAGAACGCAATTGGAAATACCTAAACCATGAAAGATTTTTTAAATTTTGTATCATTTCTATATAGGATTTAATTTCTCTATCTTTTACTACCTGTGAGATATATAAAATTTTATTCTTCTGCCAAAATGTGTCAGCTGCAATTTCATCCAGCCTTTGTAAATACAAATTTTGCCAAAGAGGCGTGAATGTAAGTGAACCCTTAACTTTCAACCATGTCCTAGTTGTAGCCCACACCTTAAGGAGTAGTTTTATAGTCTCTCTGTAGCCTTGTTCATAGCTCTTCAATAGGCCAGATTCCAACAAGGAAAAAATATTATTGTGGGCATGACTATTTACCAACTTCCCCAGTAATGCGCTATGCTCTGATTCATAGCACCTCAATAGCTGGGCTGCAATAAAGTATCCCTTGAAGTAGGGGAGATTTAAACCCCCGCACTCCACTGATCTATACAAATACTCCAACTTAATTCGAACTCGCTTTCTTCCCCATATTAAATCATTAATTAGTCTCTCTATAAGTTTAAAATGTTTGTCTTGTATCCAAATAGGTGTATTCCTGAGGACATAGAGCAATTGTGGTAATATCACCATTTTGACTAGTGAAACTCGATCAGCTCTAGATAGGGGAAGTTTCAACCAGATTCCTATTTTAGCTCTGATCTTTACTATTATGGGGATCAAATTAAGTTCTACAAAATTTTCGACCCGAGGCGATATCGTCAAACCCAAATATTGAAAAGTATCAACAATATCCAACTGTGTAACAGGAATCTCTTTCTGTGATAGGGGGTCTATTGGAAGCAGACTAGTCTTGGTCCAGTTTATAAGAAGACCAGACACCTCACCAAACAATTTAACCATTTGAATAATCCTAGGGAGAGTGGTTTCCGTATGATCTATAAAAAACAGAACATCGTCTGCATATAGTGAGATACGATCTTGTGTTCCTAGCGTACCAAATCCTTTGATCTGATCGTCCTGCCTAATGGCCATCGCAAGGGGTTCGATATATATCAAATAATAAGGGAGATAGTGGGCAACCCTGACGGGTGCCTCTGTTTAACTCGATACTGCTACTCAAAATTCCATTAAGACTCAATTTAGCCCTTGGAGATCCATACAATAGCCTAAGAGTACGTATAAACCTCTCTCCAAAGCCCATCCTAGCAAGAACCTTCCAGAGGAAACGCCACTCCACCCTGTCAAAGGCCTTAGAGGCATCTAATGACAGGATGGAGCGGGCGGTCCCCCCAGGGGCCTGGATATTAGAAAAGAGCCGGTGTAGATTATAATGTGTACCCTTATTTTTAATAAAACCGCTCTGATCCGGATGGACTATGGAGGGGATGACCCCAGAGAGCCTTGTAGCAAGGACCCTCGCCAAAAGCTTTACATCTGCATTAAGCAGTGAAATTGGTCTATAAGATTCTAAATCTAGAGGGTCCTTGCCTTTTTTTGGAATTAGTATCACTGTAGCCTCCATCATTGAATCTGGCAACCTCCCGTCCTCCATTGATTCAGTAAAGACCTCCAGTAATCTAGGAAAAATACAGTCCCCGTATTTGCTATAAAATTCATATGGAAGCCCGTCTGAACCAGGAGTAGAATTAGGTGAACATAATTTAATAGCTCCCTCAAGTTCCTTAATTGAGACCTCCAGTTCTAATGCTTTCTTTTGGTTCTCAGTAATAGTTGAAAAGTTAATCCTATCTAGGTAGAGATCTATCTTATCGTCTGTAATGTTAGAATCAGCCTTATACATATCAAGAAAATAATCAAAAAAGGCCTTCTCCACCGGACCCTGACCAGTGACTGTTCTACCATCCCTCACTCGAACCTTCTCTATATGTTTTTTAGGTTGTTGATTGGAGATTACTCTGGAGAGTATCCTACCGGGTCGCCCAGACTCTGTAAAATATTTTTGCCCTTTAAAGAAAAGATTCTGTTGAGCTTTATCCAGTAAAAAATTAGCATATATTTGTGTGGCTTTTTGCATATTTTCCCTATTTTTCTCCGTCTTATTTATATGGAAGGATTCTGTCGCTGAGATCACATGTTTCTCTAGATTTTTCTGTTTTTTTCCATATTCTCTTCTAAGATTCGTGATATTACTAACCATCAATCCCCTCATGTACGCCTTAAAGGTATCCCATACCACTTGAATTTTTGCTGAACCATTGTTGATATCCCAGAATCGGCCTATTTCATTTCGAATTATTTCATGTGTCTTTATGACTGATAACCAGTAAGGGTTTAGTCTAAAGGGAGGTTTTGATATATATCTATCCTGAGAGAAGCATAATTCAAGTACTAACGGGGAGTGATCGGATATTGACCTTGTTTCATATTTCATTCGTTTTATCAATTTCATATATTTGCTATTTATCAGTACTAGGTCAATTCTAGACAATGATTTACCTGCTTTACTAGAACATGAAAAAACCCTTCTCCCCTGTCCCAGATATTCCCAAGCGTCCTCAAATCCAGCCTCCAGGCAGAACCGTGCGAGGGGGGACCCCTGGACCGTACTGTCACCCCTATCACTCATAGAGACCCTATCACGTGAAGGATCGATGACACAATTAAAATCACCAATAATCAATGTTGGACATTCTGGCCATTTTTCCATGAATAATAGAAGAGAGTTAAGAACCAGAAGAGAAAATGGCGGAGGGATATAGACAAAGGCCAAAATACATAATTCTCCCCCTAACCTGCAATATAAAAAAATAAATCTTCCCTGTTGGTCGACAGAGGATGCCACACAAACGAAGTCAATAAGTCTATGTATCAACACCGTAACACCTCTCGAGTAGTTGGAGAGGGTAGAATGATACGCATGCACGGCCCATCCCCTGTCGACCACTCTAATGGTCTCCTCAATAAGATGGGTCTCGAGCAAACATACTATTGCTGGTAGATGGGCCTGAGTCAAGTCAAAAACCGCTTGTCTCTTACCTCTTTCCCCCAAACCACGTACATTCCAAGAAAAAATTCTAATCATCGTCATCAACAATGGTTAAATGGAAGATTAGGAGAGAGGGAAAAAGGAGAAAACAAGATGGAAAAAGAGAATAATAAACTGAGAAAAAAGGGGAACCACACCTACTTTGACGCACCACAACCCAACCCTCCCCCCTCACCCCCCTCCCACAGGCAACCCACCACATATTGTAGTAGATTTCTTTCCTATGACCAACCCTCGACCCTCCCCCCAGTCAACCACCCCCACACCGCCATTTTGAAGCAAAGAAGACTACATTTAGGGGTATGAGCCCCTTATATTACTAATTATTCCCGTCAATTCATAACCCAATTGAGTCATCGATTGATTCGCTCAATCCAGTCCGCGGCTTCTTCTGAGGTATCAAAAAAAAAAGTTTTATCTTCAAAAATAATCCGCAGTTTGGCCGGGAATATAAGAGAATATTTAATATCCCTCTCTCTTAGCTTCTTTTTAACAATCATGAATGTGCGTCTCTTTTCTTGTATTTCTTTCGAAAAGTCAGGAAAAAAGGCCAGTCTAATCCCGTTATACACAACCGGTGAGGATTCCCTCGCCCTTCTCAGGAGGACATCTCTGTCCCCTGAAGTCAGTGACTTAGCAAGGATTGTCCGAGGTTGTCTCCCTGGAATTGGTTTTCCTCCTGGGA
Organism: Bufo gargarizans; assembly: GCF_014858855.1. Classification (NCBI taxonomy): domain Eukaryota; kingdom Metazoa; phylum Chordata; class Amphibia; order Anura; family Bufonidae; genus Bufo; species Bufo gargarizans. Next base: position 487,641,227 of record NC_058082.1, read on the forward strand.
CCCGATGAGCTCTTTCAATCATGAAAAGAGGAGAAAATGACTCTTTACCAAAGTTCTCAAGAATTAATTTCTGTATAAATTCGGTTGGATTTTTTCCTTCCTCACCCTCTGGAATCCCTATTATTCTCACGTTATATCTTCGTGACCTATCTTCAAGGTCCACTACCTTTTTCTTCAGGAGATTATTTTCCACTTTAAGTATAGAAACTTCCGTATTTACTTTTTTGGATTCCTTCTGTATAAGGGTGACGGAACTTTCAAGGGTGTTGAGTCTGTCTCGCATTTTGGTCAATTCATCTTTTATTAGTCCCACATCAACTTGAATAGATCCAAGTTGGGTTGTAACCACCTGTATTAAATCTCCGTTCTGTTTAACCGCTAGGAGTATTTCTTCCAGCGGGGACGAATTGTCATCAGGGATAACTTCCCCCATTATTCCATCCTCCTCCTCAGGGTATCTAGCGCCTTTTTGTATTTCTCGCTCAGTTACCTCTAATTCATAATTTTTTTTTTCAGAGAATTCCTTTTGTCCGCCCCTCGTATTGACCCTTGGGGATTTCAGAAACTGGTCAAGTTTTGTTTGTTCAGCCGTTCTAGACCCATATTTCTGACCTGAAAGATCGGTCGAACGCCTTGGGGCTTTTGGGCCCATATCTTATTCCTCTTTATTTTATAATTTTTTTTTTTTTTTTTTTTTATAAATATATTTTTTTTTTTGGATATTTATTTGATTTTTTTTTTTTTCCTCTTATTCCGCCTCCTTTCTTTCTTTTAAATATATACCTTTTTTTTTTTTTTTTTTTTGCTCTCCTTCTTTCTCTTATTTTTATTTTTTTTTTTTTGTTCCTTTTCTTTTTTTTTTTTTTCCTTTTTTTTTTTTTTTTTTTCCTTTTGATTCCTTATCCCCCTTTTCCCTTTTTTTTTTTTTTCCTTTTTTTTTTTTTTCAGTGCCTTCTTCTTAGTTCTTGTTTTTTTTTTTTTTTTTTTTTCCACTCTTCCCTTTTTTTTTTTTTTTATTTTTTTATGTCCACTCTTCTTTATACTCTTTCTCCTCTTATTTTCTTTTTTTTTTTTTTTTTCCCCTTCTCCAGCTTATATTTTAGACTTTAAAGTTGGCTTTCTTGTGATCTTATGATCAAATGCAGCTTATAATCATATGCAATCATACACAACTTATTCAAAGTCCGTTCAAGGTTAGTTGGAGTCAGCAGTCATGGGGAGGTTAGTCACTAGAGGAGAGAGGCTTATAGCTTCTTCAAAAAACCATCAGATATGAGGGAACACAAGGTTACTCACTGACATCAGAACAAGGGGGGGTAACGGATCAGGCAGGAACCGGAGGCACACTGGACGGAGGTGGAGGAGAGAAGACCTCCAGACGGCAAAACTGTTCGCAGTGAAATGGAGAGCAGGAAAGGAGGCAGGAGCGGCAGCATCAAGCACGGCACAATCAAGAGAGAACCGGAGGCAGCCTGAACCTAACAGCCGATGTCAGCAGCGTGGCAGGCTTTGGGCAAAAGACCCAATGTGCACCTTGAATATTATATACCCTTTTAGGGATAGATTTCAAATAGCTCTGATATAGCAGAAACCACTAAATTATGAAATTGCTAAATTGGGAATTGTATTTCAACCCAGAACAAAAAATGTGCTTTGACGGACACTAAATAACTTTCCCAGCCACAACAGGACAGCGTTAACGAGAGATTTAGCAGGATATAAATTTGAGGCCTAGTATTTAGGCGCTGGGTGACCGGTATGGATTTAGTGACAGAATTAGACTTGGAAATGCACAGAAGCGTGTGTGTGTGAAGTTATTCTGAATGACCCAATGTGCACCTTGAATATTATATACCCTTTTAGGGATAGATTTCAAATAGCTCTGATATAGCAGAAACCACTAAATTATGAAATTGCTAAATTGGGAATTGTATTTCAACCCAGAACAAAAAATGTGCTTTGACGGACACTAAATAACTTTCCCAGCCACAACAGGACAGCGTTAACGAGAGATTTAGCAGGATATAAATTTGAGGCCTAGTATTTAGGCGCTGGGTGACAGGTATGGGTTTAGTGACAGAATTAGACTTAGAAATACACAGTAGCGGGTGTGTGTGAAGTTATTCTGAATGACCCAATGTGCACCTTGAATATTATATACCCTTTTAGGGATAGATTTCAAATAGCTCTGATATAGCAGAAACCACTAAATTATGAAATTGCTAAATTGGGAATTGTATTTCAACCCAGAACAAAAAATGTGCTTTGACGGACACTAAATAACTTTCCCAGCCACAACAGGACAGCGTTAACGAGAGATTTAGCAGGATATAAATTTGAGGCCTAGTATTTAGGCGCTGGGTGACAGGTATGGGTTTAGTGACAGAATTAGACTTAGAAATACACAGTAGCGGGTGTGTGTGAAGTTATTCTGAATGACCCAATGTGCACCTTGAATATTATATACCCTTTTAGGGATAGATTTCAAATAGCTCTGATATAGCAGAAACCACTAAATTATGAAATTGCTAAATTGGGAATTGTATTTCAACCCAGAACAAAAAATGTGCTTTGACGGACACTAAATAACTTTCCCAGCCACAACAGGACAGCGTTAACGAGAGATTTAGCAGGATATAAATTTGAGGCCTAGTATTTAGGCGCTGGGTGACAGGTATGGGTTTAGTGACAGAATTAGACTTGGAAATGCACAGTAGCGGGTGTGTGAAGTTATTCTGAATGACCCTATGTGCACCTTGAATATTATATACCCTTTTAGGGATAGATTTCAAATAGCTCTGATACAGCAGAAACCACTAAATTTTTAAATTGCTAAATTGGGAATTGTATTTCAACCCAGAACAAAAAATGTGCTTTGACGGACACTAAATAACTTTCCCAGCCACAACAGGACAGCGGTAACGAGAGATTTAGTGGGATATAAATTTGAGGTCTAGTATTTAGGCGCTGGGTGACCGGTATGGATTTAGTGACAGAATTAGACTGGGATATGGCCAAAATAACCACACTATTGCTGGTTAAATGCACTTGGTGATGGGCGCAGCTTGCCCCTGATGTAGTATATGGCCAAAAAATGAACAGACTATTGCTGGTTAAATGCACTTGGTGTCACAGCTTGACCAACCACACTACTGAGGGTTAAATGCACTTGGTGACGGGCGCAGCTTGCCCCTGATGTAGTATATGGCCAAAAAATGAACAGACTATTGCTGGTTAAATGCACTTGGTGACGGGCGCAGCTTGCCCCTGATTTAGTATATGGCCAAAAAATGAACAGACTATTGCTGGTTAAATGCACTTGGTGTGATAGCTTGACCAACCACACTACTGAGGGTTAAATGCACTTGGTGACGGGCGCAGCTTGCCCCTGATGTAGTATATGGCCAAAAAATAAACAGACTATTGCTGGTTAAATGCACTTGGTGTGACAGCTTCACCCTGATGTAGGCTTTAGCCAAAAAACAAACGCACCATTGAGGGTTAAATGCACTTGGTGACAGGCGCAGCTTGCCCCTGATGTAGTATATGGCCAAAAAATAAACAGACTATTGCTGGTTAAATGCACTTGGTGTGACAGCTTCACCCTGATGTAGGCTTTAGCCAAAAAACAACCACACCATTGAGGGTTAAATGCACTTGGTCGCAGCTTGTGCTGGCGCACCACAAGACACAAAATGGCCGCCGATCACCCCAGAAAAATGTGACTGACAAACGGTCTGGGCAGCCTAAAAACAGTGAGCAATTGAGGATCAGCAGCTCAATGATCCACAGCTGCAGATCGATCAGTTAATCAAGTCCTTTGGAGGAGTTAATCTGCCTAATCTCGCCCTACTGTCGCAGCCGCAACCTCTCCCTACGCTAATCAGAGCAGAGTGACGGGCGGTGCTATGTGACTCCAGCTTAAATAGAGGCTGGGTCACATGGTGCTCTGGCCAATCACAGCCATGCCAATAGTAGGCATGGCTGTGATGGCCTCTTGGGGCAAGTAGTATGACGCTTGTTGATTGGCTGCTTTGCAGCCTTTCAAAAAGCGCCAAGAAAGCGTCACAAAAGCGCGAAGAAAGCGACGAACACCGAACCCGAACCCGGACTTTTACGAAAATGTCCGGGTTCGGGTCCGTGTCACGGACACCCCAAAATTCGGTACGAACCCGAACTATACAGTTCGAGTTCGCTCATCCCTAGTCCCGAACCCTTCGAACCCGAACATCCTGGTGTCCGCTCAACTCTAGTCTACATGTGAGTTTATAAATATCACATTTTGCAGCAGTAATAGTCCATTAAGGGCCGAATTCTAATTTTACCTCATGCAAAACATCCTGCCATTCCCGGATCCCCCTGTCCTTGAAGGAAATAAAGTAGTGACTATACTTATTTTCAAATGCCCATGGTAGGAATCTGATCTTTTCCGTATCAGAATACAATTTTAAAGAATCCACGGTGGACTGGTACAGTTCTAAGTGATCAGCAATTTCAGGAGAACCTCTCTTAGAGAATTTAGGTAAAGTGGCTTTTAGAAATGTAATGATACTTGAGGAACTCTGATCCACTTCTGCACACTGAGCATTTTTTTTTCTAGAGACCACTTCAGCATCTCTCATCCGCCTTGCGGGCAAACTCATGCTTGCACAGTGGGTAATAAGCCACACGCTTCTCCACATCACTGTCATAATCACTCATACTCCGCACACTTCCATTGTACCCACTTGGCACAGGTGACTTAACCCTAACATCCCTCTCTAAGGGAAGGTGCGGGGGGACACTTCTATGGCCTTTGGCATCACTAGCGCCTAGTAAGGCGGTTACAGCTTGAAACGTCTTATTTAATTGGGTTAATGGATCCTGCTTAGGGTCTCGGATGGATTCCGATTTAAGAGCACATGATGATGACATATCTATTTTTTGGGGTGTGAGAGCTGGAGGATCCAAAAATCTCTCATAATCAGACATATCACTTTCAACATTGACTATATGGCTTGGCCTGTCTGTTTTCTGAAGTCTGCAATAACGGAGGTTCAGCTCATCTGCCTCCCTTTTTAGTTGAAGATAGACATCATGGCTGAGATCGAGTTCACGTTTCAAGTCCTCGATCAATGCTTTTTCAGATTCTAACTCTGTTTCTATACAGGATATATAGGCCTACATGTCTGTTATATGCATATTTATTCTCTTTAAGAGGGTACTGACTTCTAATATTGCATACAGGACTGGTGGCAACATCCTTAAGAGGTGTTCTTTACTGGCATTACTTTTAATCACACCAAAATCGGTTAGATGTCTCCTGACTGTACCAAGTGATATCCACACATTCTCTCTTGATATCCACACATTCTGCCTGCAGCTCACTTAACCATGCAGTTACATCTTGATCCAAACTCAACCGTGAATTTACATATTCAACAATGTCATGTATTAACTGTTCTGGGATAGATGGACTACCTCCTGCAGCTTCACCAGAACCGTCTTCACTACTGGCTACGCTCATTTTCCTTACCGATAATTAGTACACAGATAGATAAACAATCTGTTTAGCCAAGAAATTATGGAATTCTTAAATATAAGAAAGAATCAAAGAAAATTTTCAAAGGAAGTTGATCCTCAAGGTAGACATTTAAAACACCTCAAAAAGAGATTGTTGTTAATTGAATTATGTTGTGCAATCAGTAAATAAGGTACAAGAGTCTATGCAAAAATATAAATGATTTAATATACAATAATTTAGAATACAATCAAAACTTAATCAATAGAAAAGTCAATAATATGCAATAACACACAGTGATATGCAGTACCCAAAATTCATCACTACATGGCTCTAACACCAAGACCAACGTATACACTATACCTCTCAATCATAAAAATGTAATACAACTATCTCAACGACAATTATTATATATAAACAATAATAATGACAGATATAAACCCTTGCTCTGCTAAAACTATGACATATCTCGGATACCGGTAGTATTGCGACACAACATATAAATGATCAAGCCTAATATGGCTATGGAATAAATATTCAAATCAGCGATTTCCTCTGATATCAATATTAGGTCTCTTATTCAGTAATATGCATCTTTACTGAATAGCGATAATACTGATGTAGTACATCTAGCATTTATCCAAAATAAAGCGGGGATTTTCCTAAGTATCAGGCCAATTAATTCAATCAATACTACATATAATATAATTATACATTACCCGAGAGTGCAGTTGATATGCAGAGTCTAAGGGGAGTCAGCTATAAAGTCTGTTCTCATCATTGGATTTTTCTCCTGGGGTGTGCTTCCTTTCTTTGTTTCTCAGTGTTTCTGTGTCATCTGTTGCTCCCTGTTATTTCCTGTTGCTATCCTATCTTTTTTTCTCATGTGTGTGTGTGTGTGGTTTAAGATCACAAACTTATCAGTTAGACACACCTTCCTAGCTTGGAGTTTTCCAATCATTGTCGGCTAAGCGTGTACATCTGATAATGATGGTGATGTCATTGTATTAACCAAAATCAATTTCTGCTGTTGGTGTAATGTTACTCATTTACCCCTAGATGGCACTATTAGCCAACCTATTAGTATAATTTTAGTAAGGGTTAAATATCCAAGCCTGACTTCACCTCACATTTTATACACATAACCTATGGAACCTTAAATCAAAGCTGAGGGATTCGTTTTGACACATATACCAACTAAAGCACAGACTTTTGGGCACCATTTAGACTTTTCCCATACTCTCAGAATTATGTTACAGATAATAATATAATAAACATTGTACTCTCACAGATGTGTGTGTCTCCTCGGCTACTCCAATGGGTGATTGATGGTTAGTTAAAATCACAGTTAGTTAAAAACAAATTTAGGAGTATATGCGTTCCTAGTGAGAAATATATTTATATACACTTACCTAAAGAATTATTAGGAACACCATACTAATACGGTTTTGGACCCCCTATTTTGGAATCTACGTGGCATTGATTCAACAAGGTGTTGATAGCATTATTTAGAAATGTTGGCACATATTGATAGGATAGCATCTTGCAGTTGATGGAGATTTGAGGGATGCACATCCAGGGCACGAAGCTCCCGTTCCACCACATCCCAACGATGCTCTATTGGGTTGAGATCTGGTGACTGTGGGGGCCATTTTAGTACAGTGAACTCATTGTCATGCTTAAGAAACCAATTTGAAATGATTCAAGCTTTGTGACATGGTGTATTATCCTGCTGGAAGTAACCATCAGAGGATGGGTACATGGTGGTCATGAAGGGATGTACATGGTCAGAAACAATGCTCAGGTAGTCTGTGGCATTTAAACGATGGCCAATTGGCACTAAGGGGCCTAAAGTGTGCCCAGAAAACATCCCCCACACCATTACACCACCACCAGCAGCCTGCACAGTGATAACAAGGCATGATGGGTACATGTACTCATTCTGTTTACGCCAAATTCTGACTCTACCATTTGAATGTCTCAACAGAAATCGAAACTCATCAGACCAGGCAACATTTTTCCAGTCTTCAACAGTCCATTTTTGGTGAGCTCGTGCAAATTGTAGCCTCTTTTTCCTATTTGTAGTGGATATGAGTGGTACCCGGTGGGGTCTTCTGCTGTTGTAGCTCACCTTTCTTTCCCATTCTGACATTCAGTTTGGCGTTCAGGAGATTGTCTTGACCAGGACCACAACCCTACATGCATTGAAGCAACTGCCATGTGATTGGTTGACTAGATAATCGCATTAATGAGAAATAGAACAGGTGTTCCTAATAATCCTTTAGGTGAGTGTATATGATAACAGATACATAAATGTCCTTAATAATATGTAACAATATAAAACAATACATAGGTCCTATTGATTTTCTTATACAAATGAAACTAAGGTTGATTATATGTGTATGTAGGACTAATTAGTACCAGCTACTTCTGGAGAATATCCTTATCTACTGTCATAAATCCATATGAAGACAAGAATGCATCTTCTCAGACTGGTACTTTCATGAGAAAATAAAACTTATAAACAGTGTCCTTTTCATGAACTTTTCTCGGCCATCTTTAAATACATAACATGTGGAATATAACACACATGGCCTATTATATTTCAAATCCACTATAATTAGGATATTTTGATATAAATGCTGTACACCTATGGAAAAGCACAAGATATATAGCACCCCTAAATCAGTATTTTTCGGAAACAGGTATATAGCACCCCACAATCAATATTTGGCAGAAACAGGTATACGGCACCCCTCAATAAGTATTTCGTGGAAGCAGGTGTATCACAGCCCTTAATCAGTATTTGGTGGAAGAAGGTATATAGTAGCCCTCAATCATTATTTGGCAGAAACTGGTATATAGCACCCCTCAATCAGCATTTGGCAGATACAGGTATATTTCACCCTTCAATCAGAATTTTGTGGAAGAAGGTATGTTACAGCCCCCAAGCTGTTTTTATTATGGGCAACAGGTATAACCCATTGCAATTGGTTATTCCAATAGCGTTTGTCCCTCTATCTAGCTGTGGTATTGCAGCAGAACCACACACAACTGCTGCACAATGCAAATACACTATAATATAATTTCTATGTTAGAAAGCATATTATAAGTATATCACACCACTCTATATATCACACCTATCGATAGCACACCTATACCAGTTCTTAAAAGGACTTTTGTGGTCCTATTACCTAGAGTTTGGTGTCCCTAAGTGTTCCTGCTCCACACATCAACTTCTCCCTACACTCGAAATACACTCTATGTAAAATGGGGGCCAGATCGGGTTTATTTATATGGTAGGGTATATTATAGGGTAGGGGGTGTCTCCATGTGCTGAAACGTCTAAATTGGCTGTCCTGTCCCATCTGATGGATTGCTTGAGAAAGACCACACTGACGGAAATTTGGGTATTTAGGTTATGTATAGAGAGGCAAAATTGAGGGGAAGGTAATCACGAAGGATGGTAAGGTTATAGAGTAAAGAAAGATTTGCAAAAATCTGAGGCTTTCCTGTCTCCCACATGTCTAGCATAGGTTTGGTGTGTACTTTAAATATAATTTGTAATGTTTTTTCCACTTAATTTCTGTGCAATATATTCTTCTCTATTTGAATACATGCTCATATTTATACAGTATTGTCATAGTACGCCATGAAATAATGTCACCCATATAGTACTCTCAAAAATATCAGTGAACATTAAATCCCAAAAGTTTTAGTGGCTCACAAATAGCTGCTTCAAAAAAAATAATGCCATACAAGTAGTGCCTCAAAAAAGGGCCAGATAGATAGCACTCATAACTAGAGTTGAGCGAACACCTGGATGTTCGGGTTCGAGAAGTTCGGCCGAACTTCCCGAAAATGTTCGGGTTCGGGATCCGAACCCGATCCGAACTTCGTCCCGAACCCCATTGAAGTCAATGGGGACCCGAACTTTTCGGCACTAAAACGGCTGTAAAACAGCCCAGGAAAGGGCTAGAGGGCTGCAAAAGGCAGCAACATGTAGGTAAATCCCCTGCAAACAAATGTGGATAGGGAAATGAATTAAAATAAAAATTAAATAAATAAAAATTAACCAAAATCAATTGGAAAGAGATCCCATAGCAGAGAATCTGGCTTCCCGTCACCCACCACTGGAACAGTCCATTCTCAGATATTTAGGCCCCGGCACCCAGTCAGAGGAGAGAGGTCCCGTAACAGAGAATCTGGCTTCATGTCAGCAGAGAATCAGTCTTCATATCATAGCAGAAAATCAGGCTTCATGTCACCCACCACTGCAACAGTCCATTTTCATAAATTTAGGCCCAGCACCCAGGCAGAGGAGAGAGGTCCCGTAACAGACAATCTGGCTTCATGTCAGCAGAGAATCAGTCTTCATGTCATAGCAGAGAATCAGGCTTCACGTCACCCACCACTGTAAGAGTCCATTTTCATAAATTTAGGCCCAGCACCCAGGCAGAGGAGAGAGGTCCCGTAACAGACAATCTGGCTTCATGTCAGCAGAGAATCAGTCTTCATGTCATAGCAGAGAATCAGGCTTCACGTCAGCCACCAATGCAACAGTCCATTGTCAGATATTTAGGCCCAGCACCCAGGCAGAGGAGAGAGGTCCCGTAACAGAGGATCTGGCTTCATGTCAGCAGAGAATCAGTCTTCATATCATAGCAGAGAATCAGGCTTCACGTCACCCACCACTGCAACAGTCCATTTTCATAAAATTAGGCCCAGCACCCAGGCAGAGGAGAGAGGTCCCGATACAGACAATCTGGCTTCATGTCAGCAGAGAATCAGTCTTCATGTCATAGCAGAGAATCAGGCTTCACGTCACCCACCACTGTAAGAGTCCATTTTCATAAATTTAGGCCCAGCACCCAGGCAGAGGAGAGAGGTCCCGTAACAGACAATCTGGCTTCATGTCAGCAGAGAATCAGTCTTCATGTCATAGCAGAGAATCATGCTTCACGTCACCCACCACTGTAAGAGTCCATTTTCATAAATTTAGGCCCAGCACCCAGGCAGAGGAGAGAGGTCCCGTAACAGACAATCTGGCTTCATTTCAGCAGAGAATCAGTCTGCATGTCATAGCAGAGAATCAGGCTTCACGTCAGCCACCACTGCAACAGTCCATTGTCAGATATTTAGGCCCAGCACCCAGGCAGAGGAGAGAGGTCCCGTAACAGAGGATCTGGCTTCATGTCAGCAGAGAATTAGTCTGCATGTCATAGCAGAGAATCAGGCTTCACGTCACCCAACATTGGAACAGTCCATTGGCATATATTTAGGCCCTGGCACCCAGACAGAGGAGAGGTTCATTCAACTTTGGGTAGCCTCGCAATATAATGGTAAAATGAAAATAAAAATAGGATTGAATGAGGAAGTGCCCTGGAGTCCAATAATATATGGTTAAGGGGAGGTAGTTAATGTCTAATCTGGACAAGGGACGGACAGGTCCTGTGGGATCCATGCCTGGTTCATTTTTATGAACGTCAGCTTGTCCACATTGGCTGTAGACAGGCGGCTGCGTTTGTCTGTAATGACGCCCCCTGCCGTGCTGAATACACGTTCAGACAAAACGCTGGCCGCCGGGCAGGCCAGCACCTCCAAGGCATAAAAGGCTAGCTCTGGCCACGTGGACAATTTAGAGACCCAGAAGTTGAATGGGGCCGAACCATCAGTCAGTACGTGGAGGGGTGTGCACACGTACTGTTCCACCATGTTAGTGAAATGTTGCCTCCTGCTAACACGTTGCGTATCAGGTGGTGGTGCAGTTAGCTGTGGCGTGTTGACAAAAGTTTTCCACATCTCTGCCATGCTAACCCTGCCCTCAGAGGAGCTGGCCGTGACACAGCTGCCTTGGCGACCTCTTGCTCCTCCTCTGCCTTGGCCTTGGGCTTCCACTTGTTCCCCTGTGACATTTGGGAATGCTCTCAGTAGCGCGTCTACCAACGTGCGCTTGTACTCGCGCATCTTCCTATCACGCTCCAGTGCAGGAAGTAAGGTGGGCACATTGTCTTTGTAGCGTGGATCCAGCAGGGTGGCAACCCAGTAGTCCGCACAGGTTAAAATGTGGGCAACTCTGCTGTCGTTGCGCAGGCACTGCAGCATGTAGTCGCTCATGTGTGCCAGGCTGACCAGGGGTAAGGACAAGCTGTCCTCTGTGGGAGGCGTATCGTCATCATCCTGCCTTTCCCCCCAGCCACGCACCAGTGATGGACCCGAGCTGCGTTGGGTGCCACCCCGCTGTGACCATGCTTCATCCTCCTCCACCTCCTCCTCATCCTCGTCCTCCTCGTCCTCCAGTAGTGGGCCCTGGCTGGCCACATTTGTACCTGGCCTCTGCTGTTGCCAAAAACCTCCCTCTGAGTCACTTCGAAGAGACTGGCCTGAAAGTGCTAAAAATGACCCCTCTTCCTCCTTCTCCTCCTCCTCCTCCTGGGCCACCTCCTCTTCTATCATCGCCCTAAGTGTTTTCTCAAGGAGACATAGAAGTGGTATTGTAACGCTGATAACGGCGTCATCGCCACTGGCCATGTTGGTGGAGTACTCGAAACAGCGCAACAGGGCACACAGGTCTCGCATGGAGGCCCAGTCATTGGTGTTGAAGTGGTGCTGTTCTGTAGTGCGACTGACCCGTGCGTGCTGCAGCTGAAACTCCACTATGGCCTGCTGCTGCTCGCACAGTCTGTCCAGCATGTGCAAGGTGGAGTTCCACCTGGTGGGCACGTCGTATATGAGGCGGTGAGCGGGAAGGCCGAAGTTACGCTGTAGCGCAGACAGGCGAGCAGCAGCAGGATGTGAACGCCGGAAGCGCGAACAGACAGCCCGCACTTTATGTAGCAGCTCTGACATGTCGGGGTAGTTGTGAATGAACTTCTGCACCACCAAATTCAGCACATGCGCCAAGCAAGGGATGTGCGTCAAATTGGCTAGTCCCAGAGCTGCAACGAGATTTCGCCCATTATCACACACCACCAGGCCAGGCTTGAGGCTCACCGGCAGCAACCACTCGTCGGTCTGTTGTTCTATACCCCGCCACAACTCCTGTGCGGTGTGGGGCCTGTCCCCCAAACATATGAGTTTCAGAATGGCCTGCTGACGTTTACCCCGGGCTGTGCTGAAGTTGGTGGTGAGAGTGTGTGGCTGACTGGATGAGCAGGTGGAAGAAGAGGAGGAGGAAGCCGAGAAGGAGGAGGTGGCAACAGGAGGCAAAGAATGTTGCCCTGCGATCCTTGGCGGCAGAAGGACGTGCGCCAAACAGCTCTCCGCCTGGGGCCCAGCTGCCACTACATTTACCCAGTGTGCAGTTAGGGAGATATAGCGTCCCTGGCCGTGCTTACTGGTCCACGTATCTGTGGTTAGGTGGACCTTGCTACAGATGGCGTTGCGCAGTGCACACTTGATTTTATCGGATACTTGGTTGTGCAGGGAAGGCACGGCTCTCTTGGAGAAGTAGTGCCGGCTGGGAACAACATACTGTGGGACAGCAAGCGACATGAGCTGTTTGAAGCTGTCTGTGTCCACCAGCCTAAATGACAGCATTTCATAGGCCAGTAGTTTAGAAATGCTGGCATTCAGGGCCAGGGATCGAGGGTGGCTAGGTGGGAATTTACGCTTTCTCTCAAATGTTTGTGAGATGGAGAGCTGAACGCTGCCGTGTGACATGGTTGAGACGCTTGGTGACGGAGGTGGTGGTGGTGTTGGTGGTACATCCCCTGTTTGCTGGGCGGCAGGTGCCAACGTTCCTCACGAGGCGGAGGAAGAGGCAGAGGCGGCAGCAGCAGAAGAGGCCGAGGCGGCAGCAGCAGAAGAGGTAGCAGGGGGAGCCTGAGTGACTTCCTTGGTTTTAAGGTGTTTACTCCACTGCAGTTCATGCTTTGCATGCAGGTGCCTGGTCATGCAGGTTGTGCTCAGGTTCAGAACGTTAATGCCTCGCTTCAGGCTCTGATGGCACAGCGTGCAAACCACTCGGGTCTTGTCGTCAGCACATTGTTTGAAGAAGTGCCATGCCAGGGAACTCCTTGAAGCTGCCTTTGGGGTGCTCGGTCCCAGATGGCGGCGGTCAGTAGCAGGCGGAGTCTCTTGGCGGCGGGTGTTCTGCTTTTGCCCACTGCTCCCTCTTTTGCTACGCTGTTGGCTCGGTCTCACCACTGCCTCTTCCTCCGAACTGTGAAAGTCAGTGGCACGACCTTCATTCCATGTGGGGTCTAGGACCTCATCGTCCCCTGCATCGTCTTCCACCCAGTCTTGATCCCTGACCTCCTGTTCAGTCTGCACACTGCAGAAAGACGCAGCAGTTGGCACCTGTGTTTCGTCATCATCAGAGACATGCTGAGGTGGTATTCCCATGTCCTCATCATCAGGAAACATAAGTGGTTGTGCGTCAGTGCATTCTATGTCTTTCACCGCTGGGGAAGGGCTAGGTGGATGCCCTTGGGAAACCCTGCCAGCGGAGTCTTCAAACAGCATAAGAGACTGCTGCATAACTTGAGGCTGAGACAGTTTCCCTGGTATGCATGGGGGTGATGTGACAGACTGATGGGGTTGGTTTTCAGGCGCCATCTGTGCGCTTTCTGCAGAAGACTGGGTGGGAGATAATGTGAACGTGCTGGATCCACTGTCGGCCACCCAATTGACTAATGCCTGTACCTGCTCAGGCCTTACCATCCTTAGAACGGCATTGGGCCCCACCATATATCGCTGTAAATTCTGGCGGCTACTGGGACCTGAGGTAGTTGGTACACTAGGACGTGTGGATGTGGCAGAACGGCCACGTCCTCTCCCAGCACCAGAGGGTCCACTAACACCACCACGACCATGTCCACGTACGCGTCCCTTAATAGATATTTTTCTCATTGTTATGGTTCACCACAACAACAAATATATTATTTGGCCCAATGTATTGTATTCAAATTCAGCGGGATATAAATTTGAGGCCTAGTATTTAGGCGCTGGGTGACCGGTATGGATTTAGTGACAGAATTAGACTTGGAAATGCACAGAAGCGTGTGTGTGTGAAGTTATTCTGAATGACCCAATGTGCACCTTGAATATTATATACCCTTTTAGGGATAGATTTCAAATAGCTCTGATATAGCAGAAACCACTAAATTATGAAATTGCTAAATTGGGAATTGTATTTCAACCCAGAACAAAAAATGTGCTTTGACGGACACTAAATAACTTTCCCAGCCACAACAGGACAGCGTTAACGAGAGATTTAGCAGGATATAAATTTGAGGCCTAGTATTTAGGCGCTGGGTGACCGGTATGGATTTAGTGACAGAATTAGACTTGGAAATGCACAGAAGCGTGTGTGTGTGAAGTTATTCTGAATGACCCAATGTGCACCTTGAATATTATATACCCTTTTAGGGATAGATTTCAAATAGCTCTGATATAGCAGAAACCACTAAATTATGAAATTGCTAAATTGGGAATTGTATTTCAACCCAGAACAAAAAATGTGCTTTGACGGACACTAAATAACTTTCCCAGCCACAACAGGACAGCGTTAACGAGAGATTTAGCAGGATATAAATTTGAGGCCTAGTATTTAGGCGCTGGGTGACAGGTATGGGTTTAGTGACAGAATTAGACTTAGAAATACACAGTAGCGGGTGTGTGTGAAGTTATTCTGAATGACCCAATGTGCACCTTGAATATTATATACCCTTTTAGGGATAGATTTCAAATAGCTCTGATATAGCAGAAACCACTAAATTATGAAATTGCTAAATTGGGAATTGTATTTCAACCCAGAACAAAAAATGTGCTTTGACGGACACTAAATAACTTTCCCAGCCACAACAGGACAGCGTTAACGAGAGATTTAGCAGGATATAAATTTGAGGCCTAGTATTTAGGCGCTGGGTGACAGGTATGGGTTTAGTGACAGAATTAGACTTAGAAATACACAGTAGCGGGTGTGTGTGAAGTTATTCTGAATGACCCAATGTGCACCTTGAATATTATATACCCTTTTAGGGATAGATTTCAAATAGCTCTGATATAGCAGAAACCACTAAATTATGAAATTGCTAAATTGGGAATTGTATTTCAACCCAGAACAAAAAATGTGCTTTGACGGACACTAAATAACTTTCCCAGCCACAACAGGACAGCGTTAACGAGAGATTTAGCAGGATATAAATTTGAGGCCTAGTATTTAGGCGCTGGGTGACAGGTATGGGTTTAGTGACAGAATTAGACTTGGAAATGCACAGTAGCGGGTGTGTGAAGTTATTCTGAATGACCCTATGTGCACCTTGAATATTATATACCCTTTTAGGGATAGATTTCAAATAGCTCTGATACAGCAGAAACCACTAAATTTTTAAATTGCTAAATTGGGAATTGTATTTCAACCCAGAACAAAAAATGTGCTTTGACGGACACTAAATAACTTTCCCAGCCACAACAGGACAGCGGTAACGAGAGATTTAGTGGGATATAAATTTGAGGTCTAGTATTTAGGCGCTGGGTGACCGGTATGGATTTAGTGACAGAATTAGACTGGGATATGGCCAAAAAATAACCACACTATTGCTGGTTAAATGCACTTGGTGATGGGCGCAGCTTGCCCCTGATGTAGTATATGGCCAAAAAATGAACAGACTATTGCTGGTTAAATGCACTTGGTGTCACAGCTTGACCAACCACACTACTGAGGGTTAAATGCACTTGGTGACGGGCGCAGCTTGCCCCTGATGTAGTATATGGCCAAAAAATGAACAGACTATTGCTGGTTAAATGCACTTGGTGACGGGCGCAGCTTGCCCCTGATTTAGTATATGGCCAAAAAATGAACAGACTATTGCTGGTTAAATGCACTTGGTGTGATAGCTTGACCAACCACACTACTGAGGGTTAAATGCACTTGGTGACGGGCGCAGCTTGCCCCTGATGTAGTATATGGCCAAAAAATAAACAGACTATTGCTGGTTAAATGCACTTGGTGTGACAGCTTCACCCTGATGTAGGCTTTAGCCAAAAAACAAACGCACCATTGAGGGTTAAATGCACTTGGTGACAGGCGCAGCTTGCCCCTGATGTAGTATATGGCCAAAAAATAAACAGACTATTGCTGGTTAAATGCACTTGGTGTGACAGCTTCACCCTGATGTAGGCTTTAGCCAAAAAACAACCACACCATTGAGGGTTAAATGCACTTGGTCGCAGCTTGTGCTGGCGCACCACAAGACACAAAATGGCCGCCGATCACCCCAGAAAAATGTGACTGACAAACGGTCTGGGCAGCCTAAAAACAGTGAGCAATTGAGGATCAGCAGCTCAATGATCCACAGCTGCAGATCGATCAGTTAATCAAGTCCTTTGGAGGAGTTAATCTGCCTAATCTCGCCCTACTGTCGCAGCCGCAACCTCTCCCTACGCTAATCAGAGCAGAGTGACGGGCGGCGCTATGTGACTCCAGCTTAAATAGAGGCTGGGTCACATGGTGCTCTGGCCAATCACAGCCATGCCAATAGTAGGCATGGCTGTGATGGCCTCTTGGGGCAAGTAGTATGACGCTTGTTGATTGGCTGCTTTGCAGCCTTTCAAAAAGCGCCAAGAAAGCGTCACAAAAGCGCGAAGAAAGCGACGAACACCGAACCCGAACCCGGACTTTTACGAAAATGTCCGGGTTCGGGTCCGTGTCACGGACACCCCAAAATTCGGTACGAACCCGAACTATACAGTTCGAGTTCGCTCATCCCTAGTCCCGAACCCTTCGAACCCGAACATCCTGGTGTCCGCTCAACTCTAGTCTACATGTGAGTTTATAAATATCACATTTTGCAGCAGTAATAGTCCATTAAGGGCCGAATTCTAATTTTACCTCATGCAAAACATCCTGCCATTCCCGGATCCCCCTGTCCTTGAAGGAAATAAAGTAGTGACTATACTTATTTTCAAATGCCCATGGTAGGAATCTGATCTTTTCCGTATCAGAATACAATTTTAAAGAATCCACGGTGGACTGGTACAGTTCTAAGTGATCAGCAATTTCAGGAGAACCTCTCTTAGAGAATTTAGGTAAAGTGGCTTTTAGAAATGTAATGATACTTGAGGAACTCTGATCCACTTCTGCACACTGAGCATTTTTTTTTCTAGAGACCACTTCAGCATCTCTCATCCGCCTTGCGGGCAAACTCATGCTTGCACAGTGGGTAATAAGCCACACGCTTCTCCACATCACTGTCATAATCACTCATACTCCGCACACTTCCATTGTACCCACTTGGCACAGGTGACTTAACCCTAACATCCCTCTCTAAGGGAAGGTGCGGGGGGACACTTCTATGGCCTTTGGCATCACTAGCGCCTAGTAAGGCGGTTACAGCTTGAAACGTCTTATTTAATTGGGTTAATGGATCCTGCTTAGGGTCTCGGATGGATTCCGATTTAAGAGCACATGATGATGACATATCTATTTTTTGGGGTGTGAGAGCTGGAGGATCCAAAAATCTCTCATAATCAGACATATCACTTTCAACATTGACTATATGGCTTGGCCTGTCTGTTTTCTGAAGTCTGCAATAACGGAGGTTCAGCTCATCTGCCTCCCTTTTTAGTTGAAGATAGACATCATGGCTGAGATCGAGTTCACGTTTCAAGTCCTCGATCAATGCTTTTTCAGATTCTAACTCTGTTTCTATACAGGATATATAGGCCTACATGTCTGTTATATGCATATTTATTCTCTTTAAGAGGGTACTGACTTCTAATATTGCATACAGGACTGGTGGCAACATCCTTAAGAGGTGTTCTTTACTGGCATTACTTTTAATCACACCAAAATCGGTTAGATGTCTCCTGACTGTACCAAGTGATATCCACACATTCTCTCTTGATATCCACACATTCTGCCTGCAGCTCACTTAACCATGCAGTTACATCTTGATCCAAACTCAACCGTGAATTTACATATTCAACAATGTCATGTATTAACTGTTCTGGGATAGATGGACTACCTCCTGCAGCTTCACCAGAACCGTCTTCACTACTGGCTACGCTCATTTTCCTTACCGATAATTAGTACACAGATAGATAAACAATCTGTTTAGCCAAGAAATTATGGAATTCTTAAATATAAGAAAGAATCAAAGAAAATTTTCAAAGGAAGTTGATCCTCAAGGTAGACATTTAAAACACCTCAAAAAGAGATTGTTGTTAATTGAATTATGTTGTGCAATCAGTAAATAAGGTACAAGAGTCTATGCAAAAATATAAATGATTTAATATACAATAATTTAGAATACAATCAAAACTTAATCAATAGAAAAGTCAATAATATGCAATAACACACAGTGATATGCAGTACCCAAAATTCATCACTACATGGCTCTAACACCAAGACCAACGTATACACTATACCTCTCAATCATAAAAATGTAATACAACTATCTCAACGACAATTATTATATATAAAACAATAATAATGACAGATATAAACCCTTGCTCTGCTAAAACTATGACATATCTCGGATACCGGTAGTATTGCGACACAACATATAAATGATCAAGCCTAATATGGCTATGGAATAAATATTCAAATCAGCGATTTCCTCTGATATCAATATTAGGTCTCTTATTCAGTAATATGCATCTTTACTGAATAGCGATAATACTGATGTAGTACATCTAGCATTTATCCAAAATAAAGCGGGGATTTTCCTAAGTATCAGGCCAATTAATTCAATCAATACTACATATAATATAATTATACATTACCCGAGAGTGCAGTTGATATGCAGAGTCTAAGGGGAGTCAGCTATAAAGTCTGTTCTCATCATTGGATTTTTCTCCTGGGGTGTGCTTCCTTTCTTTGTTTCTCAGTGTTTCTGTGTCATCTGTTGCTCCCTGTTATTTCCTGTTGCTATCCTATCTTTTTTTCTCATGTGTGTGTGTGTGTGGTTTAAGATCACAAACTTATCAGTTAGACACACCTTCCTAGCTTGGAGTTTTCCAATCATTGTCGGCTAAGCGTGTACATCTGATAATGATGGTGATGTCATTGTATTAACCAAAATCAATTTCTGCTGTTGGTGTAATGTTACTCATTTACCCCTAGATGGCACTATTAGCCAACCTATTAGTATAATTTTAGTAAGGGTTAAATATCCAAGCCTGACTTCACCTCACATTTTATACACATAACCTATGGAACCTTAAATCAAAGCTGAGGGATTCGTTTTGACACATATACCAACTAAAGCACAGACTTTTGGGCACCATTTAGACTTTTCCCATACTCTCAGAATTATGTTACAGATAATAATATAATAAACATTGTACTCTCACAGATGTGTGTGTCTCCTCGGCTACTCCAATGGGTGATTGATGGTTAGTTAAAATCACAGTTAGTTAAAAACAAATTTAGGAGTATATGCGTTCCTAGTGAGAAATATATTTATATACACTTACCTAAAGAATTATTAGGAACACCATACTAATACGGTTTTGGACCCCCTATTTTGGAATCTACGTGGCATTGATTCAACAAGGTGTTGATAGCATTATTTAGAAATGTTGGCACATATTGATAGGATAGCATCTTGCAGTTGATGGAGATTTGAGGGATGCACATCCAGGGCACGAAGCTCCCGTTCCACCACATCCCAACGATGCTCTATTGGGTTGAGATCTGGTGACTGTGGGGGCCATTTTAGTACAGTGAACTCATTGTCATGCTTAAGAAACCAATTTGAAATGATTCAAGCTTTGTGACATGGTGTATTATCCTGCTGGAAGTAACCATCAGAGGATGGGTACATGGTGGTCATGAAGGGATGTACATGGTCAGAAACAATGCTCAGGTAGTCTGTGGCATTTAAACGATGGCCAATTGGCACTAAGGGGCCTAAAGTGTGCCCAGAAAACATCCCCCACACCATTACACCACCACCAGCAGCCTGCACAGTGATAACAAGGCATGATGGGTACATGTACTCATTCTGTTTACGCCAAATTCTGACTCTACCATTTGAATGTCTCAACAGAAATCGAAACTCATCAGACCAGGCAACATTTTTCCAGTCTTCAACAGTCCATTTTTGGTGAGCTCGTGCAAATTGTAGCCTCTTTTTCCTATTTGTAGTGGATATGAGTGGTACCCGGTGGGGTCTTCTGCTGTTGTAGCTCACCTTTCTTTCCCATTCTGACATTCAGTTTGGCGTTCAGGAGATTGTCTTGACCAGGACCACAACCCTACATGCATTGAAGCAACTGCCATGTGATTGGTTGACTAGATAATCGCATTAATGAGAAATAGAACAGGTGTTCCTAATAATCCTTTAGGTGAGTGTATATGATAACAGATACATAAATGTCCTTAATAATATGTAACAATATAAAACAATACATAGGTCCTATTGATTTTCTTATACAAATGAAACTAAGGTTGATTATATGTGTATGTAGGACTAATTAGTACCAGCTACTTCTGGAGAATATCCTTATCTACTGTCATAAATCCATATGAAGACAAGAATGCATCTTCTCAGACTGGTACTTTCATGAGAAAATAAAACTTATAAACAGTGTCCTTTTCATGAACTTTTCTCGGCCATCTTTAAAATACATAACATGTGGAATATAACACACATGGCCTATTATATTTCAAATCCACTATAATTAGGATATGTTGATATAAATGCTGTACACCTATGGAAAAGCACAAGATATATAGCACCCCTAAATCAGTATTTTTCGGAAACAGGTATATAGCACCCCACAATCAATATTTGGCAGAAACAGGTATACGGCACCCCTCAATAAGTATTTCGTGGAAGCAGGTGTATCACAGCCCTTAATCAGTATTTGGTGGAAGAAGGTATATAGTAGCCCTCAATCATTATTTGGCAGAAACTGGTATATAGCACCCCTCAATCAGCATTTGGCAGATACAGGTATATTTCACCCTTCAATCAGAATTTTGTGGAAGAAGGTATGTTACAGCCCCCAAGCTGTTTTTATTATGGGCAACAGGTATAACCCATTGCAATTGGTTATTCCAATAGCGTTTGTCCCTCTATCTAGCTGTGGTATTGCAGCAGAACCACACACAACTGCTGCACAATGCAAATACACTATAATATAATTTCTATGTTAGAAAGCATATTATAAGTATATCACACCACTCTATATATCACACCTATCGATAGCACACCTATACCAGTTCTTAAAAGGACTTTTGTGGTCCTATTACCTAGAGTTTGGTGTCCCTAAGTGTTCCTGCTCCACACATCAACTTCTCCCTACACTCGAAATACACTCTATGTAAAATGGGGGCCAGATCGGGTTTATTTATATGGTAGGGTATATTATAGGGTAGGGGGTGTCTCCATGTGCTGAAACGTCTAAATTGGCTGTCCTGTCCCATCTGATGGATTGCTTGAGAAAGACCACACTGACGGAAATTTGGGTATTTAGGTTATGTATAGAGAGGCAAAATTGAGGGGAAGGTAATCACGAAGGATGGTAAGGTTATAGAGTAAAGAAAGATTTGCAAAAATCTGAGGCTTTCCTGTCTCCCACATGTCTAGCATAGGTTTGGTGTGTACTTTAAATATAATTTGTAATGTTTTTTCCACTTAATTTCTGTGCAATATATTCTTCTCTATTTGAATACATGCTCATATTTATACAGTATTGTCATAGTACGCCATGAAATAATGTCACCCATATAGTACTCTCAAAAATATCAGTGAACATTAAATCCCAAAAGTTTTAGTGGCTCACAAATAGCTGCTTCAAAAAAAATAATGCCATACAAGTAGTGCCTCAAAAAAGGGCCAGATAGATAGCACTCATAACTAGAGTTGAGCGAACACCTGGATGTTCGGGTTCGAGAAGTTCGGCCGAACTTCCCGAAAATGTTCGGGTTCGGGATCCGAACCCGATCCGAACTTCGTCCCGAACCCCATTGAAGTCAATGGGGACCCGAACTTTTCGGCACTAAAACGGCTGTAAAACAGCCCAGGAAAGGGCTAGAGGGCTGCAAAAGGCAGCAACATGTAGGTAAATCCCCTGCAAACAAATGTGGATAGGGAAATGAATTAAAATAAAAATTAAATAAATAAAAATTAACCAAAATCAATTGGAAAGAGATCCCATAGCAGAGAATCTGGCTTCCCGTCACCCACCACTGGAACAGTCCATTCTCAGATATTTAGGCCCCGGCACCCAGTCAGAGGAGAGAGGTCCCGTAACAGAGAATCTGGCTTCATGTCAGCAGAGAATCAGTCTTCATATCATAGCAGAAAATCAGGCTTCATGTCACCCACCACTGCAACAGTCCATTTTCATAAATTTAGGCCCAGCACCCAGGCAGAGGAGAGAGGTCCCGTAACAGACAATCTGGCTTCATGTCAGCAGAGAATCAGTCTTCATGTCATAGCAGAGAATCAGGCTTCACGTCACCCACCACTGTAAGAGTCCATTTTCATAAATTTAGGCCCAGCACCCAGGCAGAGGAGAGAGGTCCCGTAACAGACAATCTGGCTTCATGTCAGCAGAGAATCAGTCTTCATGTCATAGCAGAGAATCAGGCTTCACGTCAGCCACCAATGCAACAGTCCATTGTCAGATATTTAGGCCCAGCACCCAGGCAGAGGAGAGAGGTCCCGTAACAGAGGATCTGGCTTCATGTCAGCAGAGAATCAGTCTTCATATCATAGCAGAGAATCAGGCTTCACGTCACCCACCACTGCAACAGTCCATTTTCATAAAATTAGGCCCAGCACCCAGGCAGAGGAGAGAGGTCCCGATACAGACAATCTGGCTTCATGTCAGCAGAGAATCAGTCTTCATGTCATAGCAGAGAATCAGGCTTCACGTCACCCACCACTGTAAGAGTCCATTTTCATAAATTTAGGCCCAGCACCCAGGCAGAGGAGAGAGGTCCCGTAACAGACAATCTGGCTTCATGTCAGCAGAGAATCAGTCTTCATGTCATAGCAGAGAATCAGGCTTCACGTCACCCACCACTGCAACAGTCCATTTTCATAAATTTAGGCCCAGCACCCAGGCAGAGGAGAGAGGTCCCGTAACAGACAATCTGGCTTCATGTCAGCAGAGAATTAGTCTGCATGTCATAGCAGAGAATCAGGCTTCACGTCAGCCACCAATGCAACAGTCCATTGTCAGATATTTAGGCCCAGCACCCAGGCAGAGGAGAGAGGTCCCGTAACAGAGGATCTGGCTTCATGTCAGCAGAGAATCAGTCTTCATATCATAGCAGAGAATCAGGCTTCACGTCACCCACCACTGCAACAGTCCATTTTCATAAATTTAGGCCCAGCACCCAGGCAGAGGAGAGAGGTCCCGTAACAGACAATCTGGCTTCATGTCAGCAGAGAATCAGTCTTCATGTCATAGCAGAGAATCATGCTTCACGTCACCCACCACTGTAAGAGTCCATTTTCATAAATTTAGGCCCAGCACCCAGGCAGAGGAGAGAGGTCCCGTAACAGACAATCTGGCTTCATTTCAGCAGAGAATCAGTCTGCATGTCATAGCAGAGAATCAGGCTTCACGTCAGCCACCACTGCAACAGTCCATTGTCAGATATTTAGGCCCAGCACCCAGGCAGAGGAGAGAGGTCCCGTAACAGAGGATCTGGCTTCATGTCAGCAGAGAATTAGTCTGCATGTCATAGCAGAGAATCAGGCTTCACGTCACCCAACATTGGAACAGTCCATTGGCATATATTTAGGCCCTGGCACCCAGACAGAGGAGAGGTTCATTCAACTTTGGGTAGCCTCGCAATATAATGGTAAAATGAAAATAAAAATAGGATTGAATGAGGAAGTGCCCTGGAGTCCAATAATATATGGTTAAGGGGAGGTAGTTAATGTCTAATCTGGACAAGGGACGGACAGGTCCTGTGGGATCCATGCCTGGTTCATTTTTATGAACGTCAGCTTGTCCACATTGGCTGTAGACAGGCGGCTGCGTTTGTCTGTAATGACGCCCCCTGCCGTGCTGAATACACGTTCAGACAAAACGCTGGCCGCCGGGCAGGCCAGCACCTCCAAGGCATAAAAGGCTAGCTCTGGCCACGTGGACAATTTAGAGACCCAGAAGTTGAATGGGGCCGAACCATCAGTCAGTACGTGGAGGGGTGTGCACACGTACTGTTCCACCATGTTAGTGAAATGTTGCCTCCTGCTAACACGTTGCGTATCAGGTGGTGGTGCAGTTAGCTGTGGCGTGTTGACAAAAGTTTTCCACATCTCTGCCATGCTAACCCTGCCCTCAGAGGAGCTGGCCGTGACACAGCTGCCTTGGCGACCTCTTGCTCCTCCTCTGCCTTGGCCTTGGGCTTCCACTTGTTCCCCTGTGACATTTGGGAATGCTCTCAGTAGCGCGTCTACCAACGTGCGCTTGTACTCGCGCATCTTCCTATCACGCTCCAGTGCAGGAAGTAAGGTGGGCACATTGTCTTTGTAGCGTGGATCCAGCAGGGTGGCAACCCAGTAGTCCGCACAGGTTAAAATGTGGGCAACTCTGCTGTCGTTGCGCAGGCACTGCAGCATGTAGTCGCTCATGTGTGCCAGGCTGACCAGGGGTAAGGACAAGCTGTCCTCTGTGGGAGGCGTATCGTCATCATCCTGCCTTTCCCCCCAGCCACGCACCAGTGATGGACCCGAGCTGCGTTGGGTGCCACCCCGCTGTGACCATGCTTCATCCTCCTCCACCTCCTCCTCATCCTCGTCCTCCTCGTCCTCCAGTAGTGGGCCCTGGCTGGCCACATTTGTACCTGGCCTCTGCTGTTGCCAAAAACCTCCCTCTGAGTCACTTCGAAGAGACTGGCCTGAAAGTGCTAAAAATGACCCCTCTTCCTCCTTCTCCTCCTCCTCCTCCTGGGCCACCTCCTCTTCTATCATCGCCCTAAGTGTTTTCTCAAGGAGACATAGAAGTGGTATTGTAACGCTGATAACGGCGTCATCGCCACTGGCCATGTTGGTGGAGTACTCGAAACAGCGCAACAGGGCACACAGGTCTCGCATGGAGGCCCAGTCATTGGTGTTGAAGTGGTGCTGTTCTGTAGTGCGACTGACCCGTGCGTGCTGCAGCTGAAACTCCACTATGGCCTGCTGCTGCTCGCACAGTCTGTCCAGCATGTGCAAGGTGGAGTTCCACCTGGTGGGCACGTCGTATATGAGGCGGTGAGCGGGAAGGCCGAAGTTACGCTGTAGCGCAGACAGGCGAGCAGCAGCAGGATGTGAACGCCGGAAGCGCGAACAGACAGCCCGCACTTTATGTAGCAGCTCTGACATGTCGGGGTAGTTGTGAATGAACTTCTGCACCACCAAATTCAGCACATGCGCCAAGCAAGGGATGTGCGTCAAATTGGCTAGTCCCAGAGCTGCAACGAGATTTCGCCCATTATCACACACCACCAGGCCAGGCTTGAGGCTCACCGGCAGCAACCACTCGTCGGTCTGTTGTTCTATACCCCGCCACAACTCCTGTGCGGTGTGGGGCCTGTCCCCCAAACATATGAGTTTCAGAATGGCCTGCTGACGTTTACCCCGGGCTGTGCTGAAGTTGGTGGTGAGAGTGTGTGGCTGACTGGATGAGCAGGTGGAAGAAGAGGAGGAGGAAGCCGAGAAGGAGGAGGTGGCAACAGGAGGCAAAGAATGTTGCCCTGCGATCCTTGGCGGCAGAAGGACGTGCGCCAAACAGCTCTCCGCCTGGGGCCCAGCTGCCACTACATTTACCCAGTGTGCAGTTAGGGAGATATAGCGTCCCTGGCCGTGCTTACTGGTCCACGTATCTGTGGTTAGGTGGACCTTGCTACAGATGGCGTTGCGCAGTGCACACTTGATTTTATCGGATACTTGGTTGTGCAGGGAAGGCACGGCTCTCTTGGAGAAGTAGTGCCGGCTGGGAACAACATACTGTGGGACAGCAAGCGACATGAGCTGTTTGAAGCTGTCTGTGTCCACCAGCCTAAATGACAGCATTTCATAGGCCAGTAGTTTAGAAATGCTGGCATTCAGGGCCAGGGATCGAGGGTGGCTAGGTGGGAATTTACGCTTTCTCTCAAATGTTTGTGAGATGGAGAGCTGAACGCTGCCGTGTGACATGGTTGAGACGCTTGGTGACGGAGGTGGTGGTGGTGTTGGTGGTACATCCCCTGTTTGCTGGGCGGCAGGTGCCAACGTTCCTCACGAGGCGGAGGAAGAGGCAGAGGCGGCAGCAGCAGAAGAGGCCGAGGCGGCAGCAGCAGAAGAGGTAGCAGGGGGAGCCTGAGTGACTTCCTTGGTTTTAAGGTGTTTACTCCACTGCAGTTCATGCTTTGCATGCAGGTGCCTGGTCATGCAGGTTGTGCTCAGGTTCAGAACGTTAATGCCTCGCTTCAGGCTCTGATGGCACAGCGTGCAAACCACTCGGGTCTTGTCGTCAGCACATTGTTTGAAGAAGTGCCATGCCAGGGAACTCCTTGAAGCTGCCTTTGGGGTGCTCGGTCCCAGATGGCGGCGGTCAGTAGCAGGCGGAGTCTCTTGGCGGCGGGTGTTCTGCTTTTGCCCACTGCTCCCTCTTTTGCTACGCTGTTGGCTCGGTCTCACCACTGCCTCTTCCTCCGAACTGTGAAAGTCAGTGGCACGACCTTCATTCCATGTGGGGTCTAGGACCTCATCGTCCCCTGCATCGTCTTCCACCCAGTCTTGATCCCTGACCTCCTGTTCAGTCTGCACACTGCAGAAAGACGCAGCAGTTGGCACCTGTGTTTCGTCATCATCAGAGACATGCTGAGGTGGTATTCCCATGTCCTCATCATCAGGAAACATAAGTGGTTGTGCGTCAGTGCATTCTATGTCTTTCACCGCTGGGGAAGGGCTAGGTGGATGCCCTTGGGAAACCCTGCCAGCGGAGTCTTCAAACAGCATAAGAGACTGCTGCATAACTTGAGGCTGAGACAGTTTCCCTGGTATGCATGGGGGTGATGTGACAGACTGATGGGGTTGGTTTTCAGGCGCCATCTGTGCGCTTTCTGCAGAAGACTGGGTGGGAGATAATGTGAACGTGCTGGATCCACTGTCGGCCACCCAATTGACTAATGCCTGTACCTGCTCAGGCCTTACCATCCTTAGAACGGCATTGGGCCCCACCATATATCGCTGTAAATTCTGGCGGCTACTGGGACCTGAGGTAGTTGGTACACTAGGACGTGTGGATGTGGCAGAACGGCCACGTCCTCTCCCAGCACCAGAGGGTCCACTAACACCACCACGACCATGTCCACGTACGCGTCCCTTAATAGATATTTTTCTCATTGTTATGGTTCACCACAACAACAAATATATTATTTGGCCCAATGTATTGTATTCAAATTCAGCGGGATATAAATTTGAGGCCTAGTATTTAGGCGCTGGGTGACCGGTATGGATTTAGTGACAGAATTAGACTTGGAAATGCACAGAAGCGTGTGTGTGTGAAGTTATTCTGAATGACCCAATGTGCACCTTGAATATTATATACCCTTTTAGGGATAGATTTCAAATAGCTCTGATATAGCAGAAACCACTAAATTATGAAATTGCTAAATTGGGAATTGTATTTCAACCCAGAACAAAAAATGTGCTTTGACGGACACTAAATAACTTTCCCAGCCACAACAGGACAGCGTTAACGAGAGATTTAGCAGGATATAAATTTGAGGCCTAGTATTTAGGCGCTGGGTGACCGGTATGGATTTAGTGACAGAATTAGACTTGGAAATGCACAGAAGCGTGTGTGTGTGAAGTTATTCTGAATGACCCAATGTGCACCTTGAATATTATATACCCTTTTAGGGATAGATTTCAAATAGCTCTGATATAGCAGAAACCACTAAATTATGAAATTGCTAAATTGGGAATTGTATTTCAACCCAGAACAAAAAATGTGCTTTGACGGACACTAAATAACTTTCCCAGCCACAACAGGACAGCGTTAACGAGAGATTTAGCAGGATATAAATTTGAGGCCTAGTATTTAGGCGCTGGGTGACAGGTATGGGTTTAGTGACAGAATTAGACTTAGAAATACACAGTAGCGGGTGTGTGTGAAGTTATTCTGAATGACCCAATGTGCACCTTGAATATTATATACCCTTTTAGGGATAGATTTCAAATAGCTCTGATATAGCAGAAACCACTAAATTATGAAATTGCTAAATTGGGAATTGTATTTCAACCCAGAACAAAAAATGTGCTTTGACGGACACTAAATAACTTTCCCAGCCACAACAGGACAGCGTTAACGAGAGATTTAGCAGGATATAAATTTGAGGCCTAGTATTTAGGCGCTGGGTGACAGGTATGGGTTTAGTGACAGAATTAGACTTAGAAATACACAGTAGCGGGTGTGTGTGAAGTTATTCTGAATGACCCAATGTGCACCTTGAATATTATATACCCTTTTAGGGATAGATTTCAAATAGCTCTGATATAGCAGAAACCACTAAATTATGAAATTGCTAAATTGGGAATTGTATTTCAACCCAGAACAAAAAATGTGCTTTGACGGACACTAAATAACTTTCCCAGCCACAACAGGACAGCGTTAACGAGAGATTTAGCAGGATATAAATTTGAGGCCTAGTATTTAGGCGCTGGGTGACAGGTATGGGTTTAGTGACAGAATTAGACTTGGAAATGCACAGTAGCGGGTGTGTGAAGTTATTCTGAATGACCCTATGTGCACCTTGAATATTATATACCCTTTTAGGGATAGATTTCAAATAGCTCTGATACAGCAGAAACCACTAAATTTTTAAATTGCTAAATTGGGAATTGTATTTCAACCCAGAACAAAAAATGTGCTTTGACGGACACTAAATAACTTTCCCAGCCACAACAGGACAGCGGTAACGAGAGATTTAGTGGGATATAAATTTGAGGTCTAGTATTTAGGCGCTGGGTGACCGGTATGGATTTAGTGACAGAATTAGACTGGGATATGGCCAAAAAATAACCACACTATTGCTGGTTAAATGCACTTGGTGATGGGCGCAGCTTGCCCCTGATGTAGTATATGGCCAAAAAATGAACAGACTATTGCTGGTTAAATGCACTTGGTGTCACAGCTTGACCAACCACACTACTGAGGGTTAAATGCACTTGGTGACGGGCGCAGCTTGCCCCTGATGTAGTATATGGCCAAAAAATGAACAGACTATTGCTGGTTAAATGCACTTGGTGACGGGCGCAGCTTGCCCCTGATTTAGTATATGGCCAAAAAATGAACAGACTATTGCTGGTTAAATGCACTTGGTGTGATAGCTTGACCAACCACACTACTGAGGGTTAAATGCACTTGGTGACGGGCGCAGCTTGCCCCTGATGTAGTATATGGCCAAAAAATAAACAGACTATTGCTGGTTAAATGCACTTGGTGTGACAGCTTCACCCTGATGTAGGCTTTAGCCAAAAAACAAACGCACCATTGAGGGTTAAATGCACTTGGTGACAGGCGCAGCTTGCCCCTGATGTAGTATATGGCCAAAAAATAAACAGACTATTGCTGGTTAAATGCACTTGGTGTGACAGCTTCACCCTGATGTAGGCTTTAGCCAAAAAACAACCACACCATTGAGGGTTAAATGCACTTGGTCGCAGCTTGTGCTGGCGCACCACAAGACACAAAATGGCCGCCGATCACCCCAGAAAAATGTGACTGACAAACGGTCTGGGCAGCCTAAAAACAGTGAGCAATTGAGGATCAGCAGCTCAATGATCCACAGCTGCAGATCGATCAGTTAATCAAGTCCTTTGGAGGAGTTAATCTGCCTAATCTCGCCCTACTGTCGCAGCCGCAACCTCTCCCTACGCTAATCAGAGCAGAGTGACGGGCGGCGCTATGTGACTCCAGCTTAAATAGAGGCTGGGTCACATGGTGCTCTGGCCAATCACAGCCATGCCAATAGTAGGCATGGCTGTGATGGCCTCTTGGGGCAAGTAGTATGACGCTTGTTGATTGGCTGCTTTGCAGCCTTTCAAAAAGCGCCAAGAAAGCGTCACAAAAGCGCGAAGAAAGCGACGAACACCGAACCCGAACCCGGACTTTTACGAAAATGTCCGGGTTCGGGTCCGTGTCACGGACACCCCAAAATTCGGTACGAACCCGAACTATACAGTTCGAGTTCGCTCATCCCTAGTCCCGAACCCTTCGAACCCGAACATCCTGGTGTCCGCTCAACTCTAGTCTACATGTGAGTTTATAAATATCACATTTTGCAGCAGTAATAGTCCATTAAGGGCCGAATTCTAATTTTACCTCATGCAAAACATCCTGCCATTCCCGGATCCCCCTGTCCTTGAAGGAAATAAAGTAGTGACTATACTTATTTTCAAATGCCCATGGTAGGAATCTGATCTTTTCCGTATCAGAATACAATTTTAAAGAATCCACGGTGGACTGGTACAGTTCTAAGTGATCAGCAATTTCAGGAGAACCTCTCTTAGAGAATTTAGGTAAAGTGGCTTTTAGAAATGTAATGATACTTGAGGAACTCTGATCCACTTCTGCACACTGAGCATTTTTTTTTCTAGAGACCACTTCAGCATCTCTCATCCGCCTTGCGGGCAAACTCATGCTTGCACAGTGGGTAATAAGCCACACGCTTCTCCACATCACTGTCATAATCACTCATACTCCGCACACTTCCATTGTACCCACTTGGCACAGGTGACTTAACCCTAACATCCCTCTCTAAGGGAAGGTGCGGGGGGACACTTCTATGGCCTTTGGCATCACTAGCGCCTAGTAAGGCGGTTACAGCTTGAAACGTCTTATTTAATTGGGTTAATGGATCCTGCTTAGGGTCTCGGATGGATTCCGATTTAAGAGCACATGATGATGACATATCTATTTTTTGGGGTGTGAGAGCTGGAGGATCCAAAAATCTCTCATAATCAGACATATCACTTTCAACATTGACTATATGGCTTGGCCTGTCTGTTTTCTGAAGTCTGCAATAACGGAGGTTCAGCTCATCTGCCTCCCTTTTTAGTTGAAGATAGACATCATGGCTGAGATCGAGTTCACGTTTCAAGTCCTCGATCAATGCTTTTTCAGATTCTAACTCTGTTTCTATACAGGATATATAGGCCTACATGTCTGTTATATGCATATTTATTCTCTTTAAGAGGGTACTGACTTCTAATATTGCATACAGGACTGGTGGCAACATCCTTAAGAGGTGTTCTTTACTGGCATTACTTTTAATCACACCAAAATCGGTTAGATGTCTCCTGACTGTACCAAGTGATATCCACACATTCTCTCTTGATATCCACACATTCTGCCTGCAGCTCACTTAACCATGCAGTTACATCTTGATCCAAACTCAACCGTGAATTTACATATTCAACAATGTCATGTATTAACTGTTCTGGGATAGATGGACTACCTCCTGCAGCTTCACCAGAACCGTCTTCACTACTGGCTACGCTCATTTTCCTTACCGATAATTAGTACACAGATAGATAAACAATCTGTTTAGCCAAGAAATTATGGAATTCTTAAATATAAGAAAGAATCAAAGAAAATTTTCAAAGGAAGTTGATCCTCAAGGTAGACATTTAAAACACCTCAAAAAGAGATTGTTGTTAATTGAATTATGTTGTGCAATCAGTAAATAAGGTACAAGAGTCTATGCAAAAATATAAATGATTTAATATACAATAATTTAGAATACAATCAAAACTTAATCAATAGAAAAGTCAATAATATGCAATAACACACAGTGATATGCAGTACCCAAAATTCATCACTACATGGCTCTAACACCAAGACCAACGTATACACTATACCTCTCAATCATAAAAATGTAATACAACTATCTCAACGACAATTATTATATATAAAACAATAATAATGACAGATATAAACCCTTGCTCTGCTAAAACTATGACATATCTCGGATACCGGTAGTATTGCGACACAACATATAAATGATCAAGCCTAATATGGCTATGGAATAAATATTCAAATCAGCGATTTCCTCTGATATCAATATTAGGTCTCTTATTCAGTAATATGCATCTTTACTGAATAGCGATAATACTGATGTAGTACATCTAGCATTTATCCAAAATAAAGTGGGGATTTTCCTAAGTATCAGGCCAATTAATTCAATCAATACTACATATAATATAATTATACATTACCCGAGAGTGCAGTTGATATGCAGAGTCTAAGGGGAGTCAGCTATAAAGTCTGTTCTCATCATTGGATTTTTCTCCTGGGGTGTGCTTCCTTTCTTTGTTTCTCAGTGTTTCTGTGTCATCTGTTGCTCCCTGTTATTTCCTGTTGCTATCCTATCTTTTTTTCTCATGTGTGTGTGTGTGTGGTTTAAGATCACAAACTTATCAGTTAGACACACCTTCCTAGCTTGGAGTTTTCCAATCATTGTCGGCTAAGCGTGTACATCTGATAATGATGGTGATGTCATTGTATTAACCAAAATCAATTTCTGCTGTTGGTGTAATGTTACTCATTTACCCCTAGATGGCACTATTAGCCAACCTATTAGTATAATTTTAGTAAGGGTTAAATATCCAAGCCTGACTTCACCTCACATTTTATACACATAACCTATGGAACCTTAAATCAAAGCTGAGGGATTCGTTTTGACACATATACCAACTAAAGCACAGACTTTTGGGCACCATTTAGACTTTTCCCATACTCTCAGAATTATGTTACAGATAATAATATAATAAACATTGTACTCTCACAGATGTGTGTGTCTCCTCGGCTACTCCAATGGGTGATTGATGGTTAGTTAAAATCACAGTTAGTTAAAAACAAATTTAGGAGTATATGCGTTCCTAGTGAGAAATATATTTATATACACTTACCTAAAGAATTATTAGGAACACCATACTAATACGGTTTTGGACCCCCTATTTTGGAATCTACGTGGCATTGATTCAACAAGGTGTTGATAGCATTATTTAGAAATGTTGGCACATATTGATAGGATAGCATCTTGCAGTTGATGGAGATTTGAGGGATGCACATCCAGGGCACGAAGCTCCCGTTCCACCACATCCCAACGATGCTCTATTGGGTTGAGATCTGGTGACTGTGGGGGCCATTTTAGTACAGTGAACTCATTGTCATGCTTAAGAAACCAATTTGAAATGATTCAAGCTTTGTGACATGGTGTATTATCCTGCTGGAAGTAACCATCAGAGGATGGGTACATGGTGGTCATGAAGGGATGTACATGGTCAGAAACAATGCTCAGGTAGTCTGTGGCATTTAAACGATGGCCAATTGGCACTAAGGGGCCTAAAGTGTGCCCAGAAAACATCCCCCACACCATTACACCACCACCAGCAGCCTGCACAGTGATAACAAGGCATGATGGGTACATGTACTCATTCTGTTTACGCCAAATTCTGACTCTACCATTTGAATGTCTCAACAGAAATCGAAACTCATCAGACCAGGCAACATTTTTCCAGTCTTCAACAGTCCATTTTTGGTGAGCTCGTGCAAATTGTAGCCTCTTTTTCCTATTTGTAGTGGATATGAGTGGTACCCGGTGGGGTCTTCTGCTGTTGTAGCTCACCTTTCTTTCCCATTCTGACATTCAGTTTGGCGTTCAGGAGATTGTCTTGACCAGGACCACAACCCTACATGCATTGAAGCAACTGCCATGTGATTGGTTGACTAGATAATCGCATTAATGAGAAATAGAACAGGTGTTCCTAATAATCCTTTAGGTGAGTGTATATGATAACAGATACATAAATGTCCTTAATAATATGTAACAATATAAAACAATACATAGGTCCTATTGATTTTCTTATACAAATGAAACTAAGGTTGATTATATGTGTATGTAGGACTAATTAGTACCAGCTACTTCTGGAGAATATCCTTATCTACTGTCATAAATCCATATGAAGACAAGAATGCATCTTCTCAGACTGGTACTTTCATGAGAAAATAAAACTTATAAACAGTGTCCTTTTCATGAACTTTTCTCGGCCATCTTTAAAATACATAACATGTGGAATATAACACACATGGCCTATTATATATCAAATCCACTATAATTAGGATATTTTGATATAAATGCTGTACACCTATGGAAAAGCACAAGATATATAGCACCCCTAAATCAGTATTTTTCGGAAACAGGTATATAGCACCCCACAATCAATATTTGGCAGAAACAGGTATACGGCACCCCTCAATAAGTATTTCGTGGAAGCAGGTGTATCACAGCCCTTAATCAGTATTTGGTGGAAGAAGGTATATAGTAGCCCTCAATCATTATTTGGCAGAAACTGGTATATAGCACCCCTCAATCAGCATTTGGCAGA
Organism: Bufo gargarizans; assembly: GCF_014858855.1. NCBI lineage: Eukaryota > Metazoa > Chordata > Amphibia > Anura > Bufonidae > Bufo > Bufo gargarizans. The sequence continues at coordinate 487,676,063 of NC_058082.1, forward strand.
TACAGGTATATTTCACCCTTCAATCAGAATTTTGTGGAAGAAGGTATGTTACAGCCCCCAAGCTGTTTTTATTATGGGCAACAGGTATAACCCATTGCAATTGGTTATTCCAATAGCGTTTGTCCCTCTATCTAGCTGTGGTATTGCAGCAGAACCACACACAACTGCTGCACAATGCAAATACACTATAATATAATTTCTATGTTAGAAAGCATATTATAAGTATATCACACCACTCTATATATCACACCTATCGATAGCACACCTATACCAGTTCTTAAAAGGACTTTTGTGGTCCTATTACCTAGAGTTTGGTGTCCCTAAGTGTTCCTGCTCCACACATCAACTTCTCCCTACACTCGAAATACACTCTATGTAAAATGGGGGCCAGATCGGGTTTATTTATATGGTAGGGTATATTATAGGGTAGGGGGTGTCTCCATGTGCTGAAACGTCTAAATTGGCTGTCCTGTCCCATCTGATGGATTGCTTGAGAAAGACCACACTGACGGAAATTTGGGTATTTAGGTTATGTATAGAGAGGCAAAATTGAGGGGAAGGTAATCACGAAGGATGGTAAGGTTATAGAGTAAAGAAAGATTTGCAAAAATCTGAGGCTTTCCTGTCTCCCACATGTCTAGCATAGGTTTGGTGTGTACTTTAAATATAATTTGTAATGTTTTTTCCACTTAATTTCTGTGCAATATATTCTTCTCTATTTGAATACATGCTCATATTTATACAGTATTGTCATAGTACGCCATGAAATAATGTCACCCATATAGTACTCTCAAAAATATCAGTGAACATTAAATCCCAAAAGTTTTAGTGGCTCACAAATAGCTGCTTCAAAAAAATAATGCCATACAAGTAGTGCCTCAAAAAAGGGCCAGATAGATAGCACTCATAACTAGAGTTGAGCGAACACCTGGATGTTCGGGTTCGAGAAGTTCGGCCGAACTTCCCGAAAATGTTCGGGTTCGGGATCCGAACCCGATCCGAACTTCGTCCCGAACCCCATTGAAGTCAATGGGGACCCGAACTTTTCGGCACTAAAACGGCTGTAAAACAGCCCAGGAAAGGGCTAGAGGGCTGCAAAAGGCAGCAACATGTAGGTAAATCCCCTGCAAACAAATGTGGATAGGGAAATGAATTAAAATAAAAATTAAATAAATAAAAATTAACCAAAATCAATTGGAAAGAGATCCCATAGCAGAGAATCTGGCTTCCCGTCACCCACCACTGGAACAGTCCATTCTCAGATATTTAGGCCCCGGCACCCAGTCAGAGGAGAGAGGTCCCGTAACAGAGAATCTGGCTTCATGTCAGCAGAGAATCAGTCTTCATATCATAGCAGAAAATCAGGCTTCATGTCACCCACCACTGCAACAGTCCATTTTCATAAATTTAGGCCCAGCACCCAGGCAGAGGAGAGAGGTCCCGTAACAGACAATCTAGCTTCATGTCAGCAGAGAATCAGTCTTCATGTCATAGCAGAGAATCAGGCTTCACGTCACCCACCACTGTAAGAGTCCATTTTCATAAATTTAGGCCCAGCACCCAGGCAGAGGAGAGAGGTCCCGTAACAGACAATCTGGCTTCATGTCAGCAGAGAATCAGTCTTCATGTCATAGCAGAGAATCAGGCTTCACGTCAGCCACCAATGCAACAGTCCATTGTCAGATATTTAGGCCCAGCACCCAGGCAGAGGAGAGAGGTCCCGTAACAGAGGATCTGGCTTCATGTCAGCAGAGAATCAGTCTTCATATCATAGCAGAGAATCAGGCTTCACGTCACCCACCACTGCAACAGTCCATTTTCATAAAATTAGGCCCAGCACCCAGGCAGAGGAGAGAGGTCCCGATACAGACAATCTGGCTTCATGTCAGCAGAGAATCAGTCTTCATGTCATAGCAGAGAATCAGGCTTCACGTCACCCACCACTGTAAGAGTCCATTTTCATAAATTTAGGCCCAGCACCCAGGCAGAGGAGAGAGGTCCCGTAACAGACAATCTGGCTTCATGTCAGCAGAGAATCAGTCTTCATGTCATAGCAGAGAATCAGGCTTCACGTCACCCACCACTGCAACAGTCCATTTTCATAAATTTAGGCCCAGCACCCAGGCAGAGGAGAGAGGTCCCGTAACAGACAATCTGGCTTCATGTCAGCAGAGAATTAGTCTGCATGTCATAGCAGAGAATCAGGCTTCACGTCAGCCACCAATGCAACAGTCCATTGTCAGATATTTAGGCCCAGCACCCAGGCAGAGGAGAGAGGTCCCGTAACAGAGGATCTGGCTTCATGTCAGCAGAGAATCAGTCTTCATATCATAGCAGAGAATCAGGCTTCACGTCACCCACCACTGCAACAGTCCATTTTCATAAATTTAGGCCCAGCACCCAGGCAGAGGAGAGAGGTCCCGTAACAGACAATCTGGCTTCATGTCAGCAGAGAATCAGTCTTCATGTCATAGCAGAGAATCATGCTTCACGTCACCCACCACTGTAAGAGTCCATTTTCATAAATTTAGGCCCAGCACCCAGGCAGAGGAGAGAGGTCCCGTAACAGACAATCTGGCTTCATTTCAGCAGAGAATCAGTCTGCATGTCATAGCAGAGAATCAGGCTTCACGTCAGCCACCACTGCAACAGTCCATTGTCAGATATTTAGGCCCAGCACCCAGGCAGAGGAGAGAGGTCCCGTAACAGAGGATCTGGCTTCATGTCAGCAGAGAATTAGTCTGCATGTCATAGCAGAGAATCAGGCTTCACGTCACCCAACATTGGAACAGTCCATTGGCATATATTTAGGCCCTGGCACCCAGACAGAGGAGAGGTTCATTCAACTTTGGGTAGCCTCGCAATATAATGGTAAAATGAAAATAAAAATAGGATTGAATGAGGAAGTGCCCTGGAGTCCAATAATATATGGTTAAGGGGAGGTAGTTAATGTCTAATCTGGACAAGGGACGGACAGGTCCTGTGGGATCCATGCCTGGTTCATTTTTATGAACGTCAGCTTGTCCACATTGGCTGTAGACAGGCGGCTGCGTTTGTCTGTAATGACGCCCCCTGCCGTGCTGAATACACGTTCAGACAAAACGCTGGCCGCCGGGCAGGCCAGCACCTCCAAGGCATAAAAGGCTAGCTCTGGCCACGTGGACAATTTAGAGACCCAGAAGTTGAATGGGGCCGAACCATCAGTCAGTACGTGGAGGGGTGTGCACACGTACTGTTCCACCATGTTAGTGAAATGTTGCCTCCTGCTAACACGTTGCGTATCAGGTGGTGGTGCAGTTAGCTGTGGCGTGTTGACAAAAGTTTTCCACATCTCTGCCATGCTAACCCTGCCCTCAGAGGAGCTGGCCGTGACACAGCTGCCTTGGCGACCTCTTGCTCCTCCTCTGCCTTGGCCTTGGGCTTCCACTTGTTCCCCTGTGACATTTGGGAATGCTCTCAGTAGCGCGTCTACCAACGTGCGCTTGTACTCGCGCATCTTCCTATCACGCTCCAGTGCAGGAAGTAAGGTGGGCACATTGTCTTTGTAGCGTGGATCCAGCAGGGTGGCAACCCAGTAGTCCGCACAGGTTAAAATGTGGGCAACTCTGCTGTCGTTGCGCAGGCACTGCAGCATGTAGTCGCTCATGTGTGCCAGGCTGACCAGGGGTAAGGACAAGCTGTCCTCTGTGGGAGGCGTATCGTCATCATCCTGCCTTTCCCCCCAGCCACGCACCAGTGATGGACCCGAGCTGCGTTGGGTGCCACCCCGCTGTGACCATGCTTCATCCTCCTCCACCTCCTCCTCATCCTCGTCCTCCTCGTCCTCCAGTAGTGGGCCCTGGCTGGCCACATTTGTACCTGGCCTCTGCTGTTGCCAAAAACCTCCCTCTGAGTCACTTCGAAGAGACTGGCCTGAAAGTGCTAAAAATGACCCCTCTTCCTCCTTCTCCTCCTCCTCCTCCTGGGCCACCTCCTCTTCTATCATCGCCCTAAGTGTTTTCTCAAGGAGACATAGAAGTGGTATTGTAACGCTGATAACGGCGTCATCGCCACTGGCCATGTTGGTGGAGTACTCGAAACAGCGCAACAGGGCACACAGGTCTCGCATGGAGGCCCAGTCATTGGTGTTGAAGTGGTGCTGTTCTGTAGTGCGACTGACCCGTGCGTGCTGCAGCTGAAACTCCACTATGGCCTGCTGCTGCTCGCACAGTCTGTCCAGCATGTGCAAGGTGGAGTTCCACCTGGTGGGCACGTCGTATATGAGGCGGTGAGCGGGAAGGCCGAAGTTACGCTGTAGCGCAGACAGGCGAGCAGCAGCAGGATGTGAACGCCGGAAGCGCGAACAGACAGCCCGCACTTTATGTAGCAGCTCTGACATGTCGGGGTAGTTGTGAATGAACTTCTGCACCACCAAATTCAGCACATGCGCCAAGCAAGGGATGTGCGTCAAATTGGCTAGTCCCAGAGCTGCAACGAGATTTCGCCCATTATCACACACCACCAGGCCAGGCTTGAGGCTCACCGGCAGCAACCACTCGTCGGTCTGTTGTTCTATACCCCGCCACAACTCCTGTGCGGTGTGGGGCCTGTCCCCCAAACATATGAGTTTCAGAATGGCCTGCTGACGTTTACCCCGGGCTGTGCTGAAGTTGGTGGTGAGAGTGTGTGGCTGACTGGATGAGCAGGTGGAAGAAGAGGAGGAGGAAGCCGAGAAGGAGGAGGTGGCAACAGGAGGCAAAGAATGTTGCCCTGCGATCCTTGGCGGCAGAAGGACGTGCGCCAAACAGCTCTCCGCCTGGGGCCCAGCTGCCACTACATTTACCCAGTGTGCAGTTAGGGAGATATAGCGTCCCTGGCCGTGCTTACTGGTCCACGTATCTGTGGTTAGGTGGACCTTGCTACAGATGGCGTTGCGCAGTGCACACTTGATTTTATCGGATACTTGGTTGTGCAGGGAAGGCACGGCTCTCTTGGAGAAGTAGTGGCGGCTGGGAACAACATACTGTGGGACAGCAAGCGACATGAGCTGTTTGAAGCTGTCTGTGTCCACCAGCCTAAATGACAGCATTTCATAGGCCAGTAGTTTAGAAATGCTGGCATTCAGGGCCAGGGATCGAGGGTGGCTAGGTGGGAATTTACGCTTTCTCTCAAATGTTTGTGAGATGGAGAGCTGAACGCTGCCGTGTGACATGGTTGAGACGCTTGGTGACGGAGGTGGTGGTGGTGTTGGTGGTACATCCCCTGTTTGCTGGGCGGCAGGTGCCAACGTTCCTCACGAGGCGGAGGAAGAGGCAGAGGCGGCAGCAGCAGAAGAGGCCGAGGCGGCAGCAGCAGAAGAGGTAGCAGGGGGAGCCTGAGTGACTTCCTTGGTTTTAAGGTGTTTACTCCACTGCAGTTCATGCTTTGCATGCAGGTGCCTGGTCATGCAGGTTGTGCTCAGGTTCAGAACGTTAATGCCTCGCTTCAGGCTCTGATGGCACAGCGTGCAAACCACTCGGGTCTTGTCATCAGCACATTGTTTGAAGAAGTGCCATGCCAGGGAACTCCTTGAAGCTGCCTTTGGGGTGCTCGGTCCCAGATGGCGGCGGTCAGTAGCAGGCAGAGTCTCTTGGCGGCGGGTGTTCTGCTTTTGCCCACTGCTCCCTCTTTTGCTACGCTGTTGGCTCGGTCTCACCACTGCCTCTTCCTCCGAACTGTGAAAGTCAGTGGCACGACCTTCATTCCATGTGGGGTCTAGGACCTCATCGTCCCCTGCATCGTCTTCCCTGACCTCCTGTTCAGTCTGCACACTGCAGAAAGACGCAGCAGTTGGCACCTGTGTTTCGTCATCATCAGAGACATGCTGAGGTGGTATTCCCATGTCCTCATCATCAGGAAACATAAGTGGTTGTGCGTCAGTGCATTCTATGTCTTTCACCGCTGGGGAAGGGCTAGGTGGATGCCCTTGGGAAACCCTGCCAGCAGAGTCTTCAAACAGCATAAGAGACTGCTGCATAACTTGAGGCTGAGACAGTTTCCCTGGTATGCATGGGGGTGATGTGACAGACTGATGGGGTTGGTTTTCAGGCGCCATCTGTGCGCTTTCTGCAGAAGACTGGGTGGGAGATAATGTGAACGTGCTGGATCCACTGTCGGCCACCCAATTGACTAATGCCTGTACCTGCTCAGGCCTTTCCATCCTTAGAACGGCATTGGGCCCCACCATGTATCGCTGTAAATTCTGGCGGCTACTGGGACCTGAGGTAGTTGGTACACTAGGACGTGTGGATGTGGCAGAACGGTTACGTCCTCTCCCAGCACCAGAGGGTCCACTAACACCACCACGACCATGTCCACGTCCGCGTCCCTTACTAGATGTTTTCCTCATTGTTATGGTTCACCACAACAACAAAAATATTATTTGGCCCAATGTATTGTATTCAAATTCAGCTGAATATAAATTTGAGGCCTAGTATTTAGGCGCTGGGTGACCGGTATGGATTTACTAACAGAATTAGACTTGGAAATGCACAGTAGCGTGTGTGTGAAGTTATTCTGAATGACTCTATGTGCACCTTGAATATTATATACCCTTTTAGGGATAGATTTCAAACAGCTCTGATATAGCAGAAACCACTAAATTATGAAATTGCTAAATTTGGAATTGTATTTCAACCCAGAACAAAAAATGTGCTTTGACGGACACTAAATAACTTGCCCATCCACAACAGGACAGCGGTAACGACAGATTTAGCGGGATATAAATTTGAGGCCTAGTATTTAGGCGCTGGGTGACCGGTATGGATTTACTAACAGAATTAGACTTGGAAATGCACAGTAGCGTGTGTGTGAAGTTATTCTGAATGACCCTATGTGCACCTTGAATATTATATACCCTTTTAGGGATAGATTTGAAATAGCTCTGATATAGCAGAAACCACTAAATTATGAAATTGCTAAATTGGGAATTGTATTTCAACCCAGAACAAAAAATGTGCTTTGACGGACACTAAATAACTTGCCCATCCACAACAGGACAGCGGTAACGACAGATTTAGCGGGATATAAATCTGAGGCCTAGTATTTAGGCGCTGGGTGACCGGTATGGATTTACTAACAGAATTAGACTTGGATAATGCACAGTAGCGTGTGTGTGAAGTTATTCTGAATGACCCTATGTGCACCTTGAATATTATATACCCTTTTAGGGATAGATTTCAAATAGCTCTGATATAGCAGAAACCACTAAATTATGAAATTGCTAAATTGGGAATTGTATTTCAACCCAGAACAAAAAATGTGCTTTGACGGACACTAAAAAACTTGCCCATCCACAACAGGACAGCGGTAACGACAGATTTAGCGGGATATAAATTTGAGGCCTAGTATTTAGGCGCTGGGTGACCGGTATGGATTTACTAACAGAATTAGACTTGGAAATGCACAGTAGCGTGTGTGTGAAGTTATTCTGAATGACCCTATGTGCACCTTGAATATTATATACCCTTTTAGGGATAGATTTCAAATAGCTCTGATATAGCAGAAACCACTAAATTATGAAATTGCTAAATTGGGAATTGTATTTCAACCCAGAACAAAAAATGTGCTTTGACGGACACTAAATAACTTGCCCATCTACAACAGGACAGCGGTAACGACAGATTTAGCGGGATATAAATTTGAGGTCTAGTATTTAGGCGCCGGGTGACCGGTATGGATTTACTAACAGAATTAGACTTGGAAATGCACAGTAGCGTGTGTGTGAAGTTATTCTGAATGACCCTATGTGCACCTTGAATATTATATACCCTTTTAGGGATAGATTTCAAATAGCTCTGATATAGCAGAAACCACTAAATTATGAAATTGCTAAATTGGGAATTGTATTTCAACTCTGAACAAAAAATGTGCTTTAACGGACACTAAATAACTTGCCCAGCCACAACAGTACAGTGGTAACGACAGATTTAGCGGGATATAAATTTGAGGCCTAGTATTTAGGCGCTGGGTGACCGGTATGGATTTAGTGACAGAATTAGACTAGGATATGGCCAAAAAATAACCACACTATTGCTGGTTAAATGCACTTGGTGTGACAGCTTGACCAACCACACTACTGAGGGTTAAATGCACTTGGTGACGGGCGCAGCTTGCCCCTGATGTAGTATATGGCCAAAAAATGAACAGACTATTGCTGGTTAAATGCACTTGGTGTGACAGCTTCACCCTGATGTAGGCTTTAGCCAAAAAACAACCACACCATTGAGGGTTAAATGCACTTGGTGACAGGCGCAGCTTGCCCCTGATGTAGTATATGGCCAAAAAATGAACAGACTATTGCTGGTTAAATGCACTTGGTGTGACAGCTTGACCAACCACACTACTGAGGGTTAAATGCACTTGGTGACGGGCGCAGCTTGCCCCTGATGTAGTATATGGCCAAAAAATGAACAGACTATTGCTGGTTAAAGGCACTTGGTGTGACAGCTTGACCAACCACACTACTGAGGGTTAAATGCACTTGGTGACGGGCGCAGCTTGCCCCTGATGTAGTATATGGCCAAAAAATGAACAGACTATTGCTGGTTAAATGCACTTGGTGTGACAGCTTGACCAACCACACTACTGAGGGTTAAATGCACTTGGTGACGGGCGCAGCTTGACCCTGATTTAGTATATGGCCAAAAAATTAACAGACTATTGCTGGTTAAATGCACTTGGTGTGACAGCTTCACCCTGATGTAGGCTTTAGCCAAAAAACAACCACACCATTGAGGGTTAAATGCACTTGGTGACAGGCGCAGCTTGCCCCTGATGTAGTATATGGCCAAAAAATAAACAGACTATTGCTGGTTAAATGCACTTGGTGTGACAGCTTCACCCTGATGTAGGCTTTAGCCAAAAAACAACCACACCATTGAGGGTTAAATGCACTTGGTCGCAGCTTGGATGCACTTGGTCGCAGCACCGCACAAGACACAAAATGGCCGCTGATCACCCCAGAAAAAAGTGACTGACAAACGGTCTGGGCAGCCTAAAAACAGTGAGCAATTGAATTTCAGCAGCTCAATGATGCACAGCTGCAGATCGATCAATTAATCAAGTCCTTTGGAGGAGTTAATCTGCCTAATCTCGCCCTACTGTCCCAGCCGCAACCTCTCCCTACGCTAATCAGAGCAGAGTGACGGGCGGCGCTATGTGACTCCAGCTTAAATAGAGGCTGGGTCACATGGTGCTCTGGCCAATCACAGCCATGCCAATAGTAGGCATGGCTGTGACGGCCTCTTGGGGCAAGTAGTATGACGCTTGTTGATTGGCTGCTTTGCAGCCTTTCAAAAAGCGCCACGAAAGCGTCACGAAAGCGCCAAGAAAGCGACGAACACCGAACCCGAACCCGGACTTTTACGAAAATGTCCGGGTTCGGTTCCGTGTCACGGACACCCCAAAATTCGGTACGAACCCGAACTATACAGTTCGAGTTCGCTCATCCCTACTCATAACATAACAATGCCATATACATAGTGCCTCATAGAAATAACAGCAGCAGATACTGCAGCATCTCTAAAACTAATAGTGTCAAATAATACCATAAATTGTTCCTCCATTAATAGTGCCACAGCTTCTGGTGTCCCCTAAATAGACATTATAATACTTGCCTGTCCCTGATACAATATCAGCCTGTCTGAGGATCCACACAGGAGGGCACAAGAACATCATTACGCAGGACTACATGAAGAGAAGGTTCCGTATGTAACTAAAATCCCTGTCCATTTGTGGTGGCCAATGACCGTAAATTTTTAAGTTAAGACCTTGGTTTTACCTGCTGCTATTGGCCTCCGCTGTTTGGTGGGATTTTGGCCACATTCAACATCTGAAATGTGTAAACCTGGCCTTACAAACCAAAATATAAAATCAGTCATGCAGAATGTGTCGCTCATCAATAAATGGCAATAATTCATGAAACTCATAACACTTGACAAATAATTATTCCTCTATTAACATTACTTGCTTCAGGTCTTTTTATTAGCGAGGTTACAGAATAATAGATTAAAATGCCGTACTTTGCAAAATGTTGAAATTAATGTGAGGATCTCTGATTTTTAATCAACGATGTTAGATAATATCTCGTCTCTTCCAAGCAGCAGTTTATGTTAACTGACCTAATTAGTGACCTGTACTATTTGCCTTGCTTTTGATTTTTTCTTAGCCAGGAACATTACACTACATGAAGGCTCTTTTGGAATTTTTTTTATTACCACAATAACATTGTGGGCTTGATATACTATTAGAGTTTAGAGTTGAGCGGACACCTGGATGTTCGGGTTCGACAGGTGGGCCAAACTTCACAAAAAAGTTTGAGTTCGAGACCCAAACTTGACCCCGAACCCGAACCCCATTGAAGTCAATGGGGACCCGAACTTTGGAGCACTAAAATGGCTCTAAAAAATCATGGAAAGGGTTAGAGGGCTGCAAATGGCAGCAACATGTGGTTAAGAGCATGGCAAGTGCTCTGCAAACAAATGTGAATAGGGAAATGACTTCAAATAACATAAAATACGCAAAAAAATAATAATAATACTCTTGATCTAGGAGGAGGAGGTCGACATGGAGTAGGAGGTTGAGTAGGCGGTGGATGTGGCGGTGTAGCTGGAAGCGGCTGTGGAGGAGGAAGAGGTAGCCAACACTGGTTTTTGGTTTTGTTTTTTTATTTTATTAAATGTTTTTGTTCAAATTTGGGTAGACCCCAAAACATTAGGAAATATAAAAAATAAAACAAAGAGAAAGTGCGCTGGAGTACAACAATGGCTGGGTGAGGCTGGTATACATGTCTATTCTGCACAAGGTACGGACAAGTCCTGTGGGATCCCTGCCTGGTTCATTTTAATAAACGTGAGCTTGTCCACATTGGCTGGATAACCCCCTCCGGCCATGCTAAACAAGCGTTTAGACAATACACTGGCTGCAGGGCAGGCCAGCACCTCCAAGGCGTAAAGGGCAAGCTCAGGCCATTTGCCCAATTTGGAGACCCAGAAGTTGAAGAGGGAAGACCCATCAGTCAGTACGTGTAGGCGTGTGCACATATACTGCTCAACCATGTTGAACATCCTCGTGATGTCCATGATCCAATTGGATATCTTAGCTATCAACTTTCGATGTTCTTTTAGGCACCTACCATGAGGATAACGGGTAACGGGGAATCAGGTTCCATGCCGGCGAAGGAGCGTGAGAAAGGGATATCACATCCAAGGGAGGTCAAGGGCTGAAATGTGATGAAAATGTGGGACAAATTGTTAAAGCGGAAGGATCGAATGAAAGGAGGGGGAGCGCGTTAATTAAAGACGAATTTTAAAAATTTAAGTCCCTGTCACCTATTGAGAGCAGGGGTTTTTCATGGGAAAAAATGGGTTAATGTCACCCACCAATGGAACAGACGATTTAAAAAAAATTCAGTCCCTGTCTACTATGCAGGGAAAGGGTTTATTCACGGCAAAACTGGTTTTATGTCACCCACCAATTGAAAAGACAATTTTACAAAAATGTGTTCCCTTTCACCTATGCAGAGCAGGGGTTTGTATACAGCAAAAATGGCAAAATGGCACCTGACAATGTAACAGGTGATTTTTTTTTTAAATTTAAATCCCTGTGACCTATGCAGAGCAGGGGTTTATTCAAGGCAAAAATTGTAAAATGTCACCCAAGAATGTAACAAACGCTTTTGCACCCTGCTCCCTCTTTTTGCTGTGCTGATGCCTCTATGCGACCACCGCCTCTTCCTCCAAACTAGACAGGTCACTCGCATGACCTTTATTCCATGTGGGGTCGAGGACCTCATCGTCCTTTACATCATCTTCCACCCACTCTTTACACCTGCCCTCCTTGTCGGTCTGCACACTGCAGAAAGCCACAGCACCTGTGTTTCATCATCATCCGAGACGTGCTGCGGTGTTCCTCCCATGTACTCATCCTGAAACATAAGTGGTTGGGCATCGGTCTACTCAATCTCTTCCACTTCTGGGGCAGGGCTATGTGGATGGCCCTGGTTAACCCTGCTAGCAGAGTCATCAAAAAGCAGAAGAGACTGCTGCATGACTTGGGGCTCAGACTGCTTGGCTGATTTGCAAGGGGGTGAGGTGAAAGACTGATGGTCATGGGCTGCAGGTGCCAACTCTGATCTTTCAGCAGGAGACTGGGTGGGAGACAATGTGAAGGAACTGGAGGCACTGTCAGCCACCCAATCTACTATCGCCTGTACTTTGTAGAGCCGCATTTGGCCCTACCAAATAACACTGAAGGTTCTGTCGTCTACTCGCCCCTGAGGAAAGTGTTTCACTTGTGCATATAGCTGGCACAGATTGATCACGTACTCTCCCTGCAACAGGAGCTCCACCAACACAAGCAGCACCACGTCTCTTATTTGAAGCTCTCCTCATTCTTTGCGTTCACCAACCAAACTAATGGATGGTTTCTGTCAGGCGACAATGTAACCGCCAATAGTCAACAAATAAGTTTACTGACAGTAAGGTAGTGTCGATGTCATAAAGAGGAAAAATTTATTGAGGTCACACAACAGTGTGAAAGGCGAATCACAAATGCAGCAGAGGCCCCAAATGTAGTATCTTACACAAAATGGGTGTTTTTTTTAAATGCCAGAATATAACAGCAGTATTTAAAGCTTGTATTGGACTGTCACAAATGCAGCAAAGGCTGCAATTGTAGTATCTTGCACAAAATTGGCGTTTTTTTTTAAACCAGAATACAACAGCAGTATTTAACGCTTGTATTGGACTGTCACAAATGCAGCAAAGGCCCAAAATGTAGTATCTAGGACAAAATGGGTATTTTTTTTAAAACCAAAATATAACAGCAGCATTTAACGCTTGTATTTGACCGTCAGAAATGCAGCAAAGGCCCCAAATGTAGTATCTTGCACAAAATGGGTGTTTTTTAAATACCAGAATATAACAGCAGTATTTAACGCTTGTATTAGATTGTCAGAAAAGCAGCAAAGGCCGCAAATGTAGTATCTTGCACAAAATGAGTGTTTTTTTTTAAACCAGAACATAACAGCAGTATTTAACGCTTGTATTGGACTGTCACAAATGCAGCAAAGGCCCCAAATATAGTATCTAGGACAAAATGGGTGTTTTTTTTAAAACCTGAATATAACTGCAGTATTTAAAGCTTGTATTGGACTGCCACAAATGCAGCAAAGGCCGCAAATGTAGTATCTTGCCCAAAATGGACGTTTTTTTAATACCAGAATATAACAGCAGTATTTAATGCTTCTATTTGCTGTCACAAATGCAGCAAAGGCCCCAAATGTAGGGTCTTGCACAAAATGGGTGTTTTTCCAAACCCAGAATATAACTGCAGTATTTACAGCTTGTATGTGACTGTCAGAAATGCAGCAAAGGCCCCAAATGTAGTATCTAGGACAAAATGGGTGTTTTTTTTTTTTTTTTTTTAAACCAGAATATAACTATAGTATTTAAAGCTTGTATTGGACTGTCACAAATGCAGCAAAGGCTGCAAATGTGGTATCTTGCAAAAAAATTGTGTTTTTTTAAACCCAAAATATAAAGCAGTATTTAACGCTTGTATTGGACTATCAGAACTGCAGCAAAGGCCGGAAATGTAGTATCTAGCACAAAATGGGTGTTTTAAAAAAAAAAAAAACTGTATATAACAGCAGTATTTAACGCTTGTATTGGACTGTCACAAGTGCAGCAAAAGCCGCAAAGGTACTTTATGGGGAAAAAATTATTATTTTTTTCACCTATAGTTAAAAAGATGGATTTACTGATTTTATTTCACTATCACAAATTCAGTGCAGTGCAGGTAATGTAAATGTACTTTTTAGCAAAAACAATATATAATTTGTCCCCACAGAATCTAACAGATAAATTTACTTGGATTGTACTTTACAGAATAAAATGTGAATATGTCACCCCCTGGGTCCCTGAACTCACAGATGGATTCCCTATATTATTTTCCCTTCCCCTGGCACATATGCAGTGCAGGTGCACTTAAAAAATTGGTATATGTTGCCCACTGAACTAAAAGAACAGGGTTAAATTATTGTCCCTGACACATATGCAATGCTGGTGCACTGAACTTGCACAAAATGGCCGCCGGAACCCACCTAACAGATGGATAAAACTTATTTTACACTAAAGGGATTTTTTTTTCTTGCAGGATTAAAATGCTTTGTTTATACCGAGCAATAGCATTCTGAGACTCTGGAAGACTTGCATCCATGTCTGAACTGACAATCTTATATACAGGGCAGATTCCTGGTGGGCCATGCTGCTTGACCAAACAATGGCTTGCCCACATTCAAGTTACATACTGCCTGGTCTTGGCTTCTGTGGAAGCTCACACAACAACCAAGCAGCCAAAAGGTCCCCTCCACCTATGTCCTGACTCTAGCCAGTTGTCAGTGTCAAGCCATTCTGTGCAAGCAGAGCCAACTCTGAAGACCTTTACCTAGCTGTTTGTTTGCAGGCCCAACCTTATGTCTTTTGTATGCACCTGCCATTCTTGCTGATGTCCCAAAAATAACCACCAGCAGACTCCCAGGTCATCTCTTACACTGCATGGCCTTCAGACTCCAGATACTCTTTCAAGCAGCTAGACCTACTCCCACCAATGGGTTGCAAATAATCCTTGTTGATTAGGTTACCCCATTGCTGACTGAACTGGTCTAACTACAGTTTAATAGTGTTTAAAGACAAGACTCAGGTTTAGGAATCAATTACAGTAGGCACCTGAGTCCTCGACTGATTGTTTTTAGAGCTGATACATAATTTCAGTAGTAGTGATGGACGAACATCGGCCATTGGCCTTCAGCTCATATTTGCAGCCACCAAATACTTACTAGAAGTGCACAAATAGTCCCACAGCATGGACAGTGACAAACCAGAGGGGGATCATTGGCAAAAATTCCCACAAAAAATATGTATTTTAATCAGGGGCCATTTTTATGCGTCTTAAAGGGAAACGTTTTATTTTAGGTCACGGGATTACAGGCCATAAAAGTTAGGAATTCTCCTGACAGAAAATAACTTGTGATGATGTGGCTGGAGGTACATTAGGCGGTCACCGGATAAAAATTTTACTGTCGGCCAGTACAGGCCCCAAATATTAGGCATTCACCTGACAGAAAAGGTATTTTATGCCGCTGTATATATATAAGACAAGGACCATTATTTGTTATGGGTGGTGGCTGATATGTGTGGGCTCGCATGAGGAAATTCAATTACACGTGGTCATCACAGGTGTTGAATTCCTCAGAGATCTATGCCTCATTCATTTAAAAAATGTGAGGTAGTCCACACTGTCGTGAGCAAGGCGAGTGCGCTTATCGGTCACGATCGCCCCTGCTGTGCTGGACGTCCTTTTGGACAGGACACTCGACTAGGGGCAAGCCAAGAGTTCCATGGCAAATTGTGCCAGCTCTGGCCACAGGTCAAGCCTGCACACCCAGTAGTCCAGGGGTTCCTCGCGTCTTAGAGCGTCCACATGGGCCGTTAACCCGATGTTGTCAGACACCTGGCGGTCTGGCGTTCCCTGAGGCTTGATCCGGAGGGCCGCTGTCGAATGGTTGGCTGATAGAATGATCTCATATATAGGAAGTGACCAACACATCTTCAAACCGCCCTCTTCTTGCAGGCTCAGTAGGATTGGTACCCATACCTGTTTCGCTGTGGGTGGTAATTCCTCTGTCAGCGCCTGCAACAGAAGAATGTAGCATCTCTCGCAGCAAGGACTGGAAATGCTGCATTCTGCCAGCCCTCTGTGATGCTGGTAACATGTCCGCCATTTTATGTTTGTAACGGGGGTCTAAGTACGTTGCCACCCAGTACTGGTCCTTGCCCTTTATGATTTTTATATGGGGGTCCCTTTTTGAAACACTGGAGCATGAAGTCCCCCATTTGCACTAAATTGGAAGTGGTGGAGTGCTCTGGCTCCTGCTCATCGCCCTGGAGAATGTCATCATCGGTTTCCTCCCCTCATCACGGACAACACCAGGGATCCCCAAAAAGTTTAAAGTCCACCTCAAACCCTGCTCTTCTTGCTCCTCCTCCATCCAGCCACTATCCTCCTCTGACTCCTCTTCAGACTCCTGATGACTTGTCTGAGATGGAGTAGCCACTCACGGAAATTCATTCAGCATTGCAACTTACTCATCTTCCGCTCCTGCTCCTCAACGGCTTGATCAATTGCACGACCAAATGCACACTCCAGAAAGAAGGCGTAAGGTACGATGTCATTGATGGCGCCCTGGCTGTGACTGACCAGTTTGGTGATCTCATCAAATGACCGCAGAAGTCTCTGCATGTGTCGCACATGAGCAGCCACTAGCGAGGTCAAAAGATACCAAGCTCCCCAGAACCTGTCCTGCTGCAGAGTTCATACAGGTAGTCGTTAACAGCACTTTGCTACTGGAGCAGCCTATCAAGCATATACAAGGTGGAGTTCCAGCGCATCGGGCTGTCTCAAATTGTCTGACGGGCAGGTGGTGTAGCTGCTGAACGTCAGCAAGGCGAGCAATGCCGCAAGACATCCTGGACCTTGGAGTATTTGGTAACGAATCGATGCATGACTAAGTTCAGGACATATGCCATGCACGGAACGTGTGTCATTTTGCCCTGTTTCAGCGCACTCAGCAGATTGCCACCATTGCCGCACACCACTTTACCAACTGTCAAATTGAGTGGGGTTAGCAACTGATCGGCCTGTGACCGCAGAGCTGAAAGCAGTGCAGGACCGGTGTGGCTCTTGGCTTCCAGGTACCACAGCCGCAGCACATCATGGCAATGTCTCACCTGGCACGTCAAATAGGTTCTGCAAGCTTGAGGGGCGCAGTGGAAGAGGCGGTAGCAGTGGAAAAGGAGGAGTCAGCCAAGGAAGAGATGGAGGATAGAGTAGGAGGAGGTCGTCCGTAGCTGAGTGTTGGGCTTACCGCGACTTATGCGTTGACAGCACAGGCGGCAGATGGTAACACTATTGTCAGCAGCTGACACGTTAAAAAAAGCCCACACTGCGAAGCCATGTACCATCGTCCTGGGAGCGCAAGAAGTGACCGTGCATGGTGGATGGCTTGCTCCAAATACATTTGCAGTCTGCTTTTTGCCTCCTATGCCCTGCAAGCTCTGCCTGCTTCTCCTCCCTCTCTACTGCTCCATCTCTCCCTCTGAACTCCCCTCCTCTTTTTCTTTTGTGGGCACCTTCACCACCACTGACATTTAAGATCTCGGAGTGGGCAGCAACAGCAGGGACCTCCCTCCTTAGGCTGATCTGGGTACTGTCGTCAGACCAGTGGATGGCCGCCGTTGCTACCTCCTCTTCCTCATCCGATGTCAAGAATGGGTGTGCATCTGTAAGGTCTGGAAATGGATGAGAAAATAATGCCTCTGACTCGAGTGGAGGAGCTATGGTTGTGGTGGTGTCTTTGTGGGTGCACACAGCAGAGAGTGAGGAGGGTGCAGATACAGAGGATTAGGAGGATGAAGAAGCGGAAGGCTGAATGAGCCGCTCAAGCAACTCTGGTGCGTCCTTTGAAGTAATCGCACGTGCTTTCTCCAACTTCGCACTTAGACTCCAGCCTAATGCATCTGCCCGACCCCTACCACCCCTGTAGAACTGCCTGCCTCTTCCTCTGCCTGTCATTTTCAAAATGACCCTGTGCCTAAGTCCCTATAGAAGAGCAGTATTTGTGGAAGCAGGTGTATCGCAGGACTCAATCAATATTTGGTGGAAGCAGGTATATCTATCCCCTTAATCAGTATTTTGTGGAAGCAGGTATCTTGCAGGCCTCAATCAATATTTTGTGGAAGCAGGTATATCAATCCCCTTAATCAATATTTGGTGGAACCAAGTATATTAATCCCCTTAATCAGTATTTTGTGGTAGCATGCATATTAATCCCCTTAATCGGTATTTTGTGGGCACAGGTATATCGCAGGCCTCAATCAATATTTTGTGGGACAGGTATATCAAAAACCCTTTAATCAGTATTTTGTGGAAGCAGGTATCTCGCAGACCTCAATCAATATTTGCTGGAGGCAGGTATATTAATCCCCTTAATCAGTATTTTGTGGAAGCAGGTATATCGAAGCCCTCAATTAATATTTTGTGGAAGCAATTATATCAATCCGCTTAATCAATATTTTGTAAAAGCAGGTATATCGCAGGCCTCAATCAATATTTTGTGGAAGCAGGTAATATTAAACCACTTAATCCGTATTTAGTGGAAGCAGGTATTTTGCAGGGCTCAATCAATATTTGGTGGAAGCAGATATATCAATCCCGTTAATGAGTATTTTGTGGAAGCAGGTATATTGTAGCCCTCAATCGCTATTTTTTGGAAGCAGTTATATCAATCCCCTTAATCAGCATTCTGTGGAAGCAGGTATCTTACATGCCTCATTCAATATTTTACATAAGCAGGTTTATCAAACCCCTTAAAGGGGTTCTGTCACCCCCCCAAAAACAATTTTTTTACTTTTGGGCATATTAAAATCCTTATTGTACGACTATTCAATATATAGGGCTCTTACCTTGTTCTGTGGCTTTGTTTCATTAAAAATCGAGCTTTTAAAATATGCAAATGACTTCACTACCAGCAAGTAGGGCGTCTACTTGCTGGTAGCCGCTGCATCCTCCTTTAAAAAAAACGCCCCCTCCTCCAGTTCAATGACCGGGCCAGCGAGCGCTCTCCTCCTCCGGCTGGCCCTGTCTGCAATACAAATCCCGTGCCTGCACTTTATGTGTCTTCATTCGGCGCAGGTGCTCTGAGAGAAGCATGCTCGCTTCCTCATCACTCCCTCAGTGCGCCTGCGCCGATGACGTCACCTCTAAACCCGAAAGAGAAGACGTCATCGGCGCAGCTGCACTGAGGAAGTGCTGAGGAAGCGAGCGTCCTTCTCTCAGAGCACCTGCGCCGAATGAAGACACGTAAGTAGCACAATGACAGAGTGTTTAGGTGGCCAAAGCATGAGAAGACCACAGCGTTTCAAAGTGACATAAGTGGTGAGATGAAAGCAGAATGAAGAGACCACAGAGTGGCCCAATCACAGAGTCTGTAGTTGGCGGCAGCATCAGGAAGCCACACAGTGGCACAATGACAAAGTGTGGAGGTGTAATTCAAAGAACGGTGGCACATCAAAATTAGGATAAGAGTGCCGGCACTTGGTATGTAATGCACAATGTAATTTAAAGAAAAAGAATACCGTTATACCTGAATAGCACATAAGCTCATATATATATATATACACGGTAGAAACTAATCACAATTGTTTTCACCTGTGATTGTTTGCCGCCTATGAGACAGGTGAAAACAATTGTGATTAGTTTCTACCGTGTATATATATGAGCCTATGTGCTATTCAGGAACAGGCACCCCTGAGGAAGCCAGCAGAGCCTGGCGATATGCGTTGGGCTTGTTTCCTGAACACCACGCATACCCCCACTACGCTATTTCAAATGATAAGTATTATAGCTTTACATTATTTGATTGTTGATGGATCTCATGCACTTTAATCTGTTGTACATTTGTATATGTGGGTGAATGTTCATGCTTTATTGGTGAGTCTGGGGGGCATGTGCACATGATTGGTCCACATGGCCCGGATTCATTGTATACAATGTTTTTAACCCATTTATTATTGTGTCTGTTGCTTTAAATAAATTTGATACTTTTTTAGATGTGCGGCTTCCATCTTGGTATTCATTTTCTTTAAATTACAAAGCTTGGAGGTGGTGGCAGCATCAAGATGCCACAGAATGGCAAGGTGACATAGTGGTGAGGTGAAAGCAGAATGAAGAGACCACAGAGTGGCCCAATCACAGAGTCTTTAGGTGGTGGCAGCATCAGAAGGCCACAAAGTGGCACAATGACAGAGTGTGCAAGTGGAGCCAGCATCAAGAGGCCGCAGAGTGGCACAATGACAGAGTGTGGAGGTGGTGGCAGCATCAGGATGCCACAGAGAGGCACAATGATAGAGTGCGTAGGTGGCGGCAGCATGAGAAGACCACAGAATGGCATAGTGGCGAGTTGAAATCAGCATGAGGAGACAATAGAGTGAAACAATGACAGAGTTTGGAAGTAGGAGCAGCATGAGGAGGCCACAGAGTGGCAAGGTGACATAGTGGTGAGGTGAAAGCAGCATGAGGAGACCACAGAGTGGCCCAATCACAGAGTGTAGGTGGCAGCAGCATCAGGAGGCTGCAGAGTGGCACAATGACAGAGTGTGGAGGTGGTGGCAGCATCAAGAAGCTGCAAAATGGCACAATGACAGAGTGTGGATGTGGCGGCAGCATCAGGAGGCCACAGAGTGGCACAATGACAGAGTTTCTAGGCGGTGGCAATATGAGAAGACCACAGCACTGACCCACCGAATGGGCGCAACAAAATGCAGACCCCTCTACCTACTTGATCAGTTTTTGACCTACGCAATACACATCGCAAACCCTCCTCATCAAAGTTAATGTCATCCTGCAACAATCCACCGCCTCGCACCCTACTACTAGCCAACAGCTCAGAGACCCTAAAGGCACCAAAGAAAACGCGTCACGAAACAAACACACCTCATACCAAGAATTGCACACCACACCAACCTGATCCCACAACTTTTGCAACACCGAAAAAGAAACTGGACGACGATTGTCCTTCCTAACAGCACTGCAACGATAACCCTTCAAAGGCCACTGCCGCAACCCTTTTAGAAGCCAATGAGAAAGACACGCCTGAACTATAAGACAACCCCACGAAATAAACCAATAACAAATGAAAATTCCCCGCTACCTCACAGCCCCCTACTAACCGTTCCCAATGAGACCACACAGAAGAATATGCTGACCACATACTCCTACTAACGGACCACCTAATCAGATCTGAGGAGACTCCAAGGCCACGCTCCAGAGCCACTGAATACAGGGAAGACCTCTCGCGTCCGTGCTCATCACCAATCTGTGAAAACGGTCCCACTGAAAACGAGAAAGGGAATCAGCAATTGAGTTATTAACGCCAGGAACATGCACCGCCACAAAACAAGCATTAAATCTTAATCCTTTGAGGATCAAGTGGCGAAGCAAGTGCAATACCGGGGGTGAATTAGCTGACTGACTATTAACCGCTTGCACCACACCCAAATTATCGCAACAAAAACGCACCCGTTTATTCCATAACAAATCCCCCCACAACTCAGTTGCCAAAACAATCGGGAACAGCTCCAACAGCACTAGATTACCCAGCAAGCCGGCAACTCTCCACTCCTCTGGCCAAGGACCCGCACTCCATTGCACTTGACAAAATGCGCCATAACCACATGAACCTGACGCATTTGTAAACAGTTCTAGTTCTGCACTAGAAATGGGCGTCTCCATCCACACCGAACGACCGTTAAATTCACCCAAAAAACGCTCCCAAAAATCTAAATCCGCCCGCACCTTGGCAGACAGCAGCAAAAAATGGAAAGGCACCTTCACACCCACTGTAGCCATGGCTAAGCGCCTACAAAACACCCGACCCATGGGCAGAATTCTGCAAGCAAAATTCAGTTTACCCAACACAGACTACACGTGACGTAACTGCACTTTCTTCACCCTAAGCAGGAAAGCTACCTCTCTGCTCAAATCCACCACCTATTCAGTTTTTTCCAATGCTAACAGTACACACCAAACCTGGCCACCACCCGCTCCATTGTGCGCAACAATACTGAACGAACCTGCGACCCTGCCAGCCCTTAGAAACACAAAATTATCCAGAAAATGTAACACCAAATTGCAACCCGCTTCTTGCTTCACAACCTATTCTAAAAATGAACTAAACGTTTCAAACAAGGAACACAATATAGCACAACCCATTGGTAAACAGCAATCCAAATAAAATTGCCCCTCCCATTTGAAACCGAGTAAATGAAAGCTATCCGGATGAATGAGCAGTAAACGAAACGCTGCTTCAATGTCCGTCTTCGCCAACAACGCCCCATACCCGAAACGGCGCACCCACCGCCCAGCCTTGTCAAACGACGTATACAACACTGAACATAAATCGTCGTCAATACCATAGTTTACAGAGCCCCCCGCAGGAAATGATAGATTATGCATAAGCCAAAATTTGTTCGGCTCCTTTTTTGGGACCAACCCCAACGGCGACACCTATAAGCCCTGCAAAGGACACTCAGCAAAAGGGTCAGCTATTCTCCCCGCCGCCACCTCCTTTGCAATCTTGTCTGAAACTACATCTGGACAGTGCAACGCAGAAGATAAGTTGCGAGCAGCGACCACAACACCCTCTAAAACACGCAAGATCTTAAAACGGTACCTAAAACCCGATAACAACTCCGCCGCCTCCCTATTTCGATAGATCCTTAGAAACAGCCCAATATCATCCACCCTCACCGGAGTCACCCCTCCTCTGCGCAGCCTATCCCTTTTCTTTTCCACGCTTAAAACACTGCGACAAGCTGTGAGCGCCGCCACAACCTGAGCATTTGTGCTTGAACCGGCAATCGGCAAGGTACTTACAGTACCCCTCATTGAATTGCCAACAGCATTCCTTCTTTATTCCCATTATTGAAGTCTGATGCCGAGGAACCCCCAGTCGCACCCCGAAAGGGCTGGTTACCCCCTTTTGGAGATGACATCAACTGCATCCACAGGCTGATGTCCTTATGGTCCCACCTAATACTAGGCCGGACCACCTTTCCTTGGTGAAACTGCTAATCATACCTGAGACAAGGCACCCCCCATACGTCCGATACGCCTACCCAACAGCATCCATATAGCAAAAAAGCACCAAACTGTGTTCAGGCGCCTTCTCTCCTACCACACTTGCCAAGATAGCGAATGCCTGCAGCCAATTCAGGAAAGTGCTCGGTATAAGCCTATACCGCCGCTTCTCCTCCTCTTCTATTTTGCTCTGACCTCACCCTATCCAAATGAAATTTCTCTAACGGAAGTAAAGAAAATATTTCCACATACTCGTCCTTCCAAATCTTTTCCCTGACCTCTGCCTTGAATTGCGCCCCCAAGGCCCCTAAAAGCACACGTAAACCGCCCCTTTTGCTGCATACACCAACCTGACATCCTCCCCAACTTTAACTTTACTACCCCTGCTCACCACCGTTTCTCCTACTGGTGCACCAGCCTCCGCAGCAGGCGCACTCCCCGCGCCAACAGCACTAGATTACTCCCCAACCCCCACCTCTGGCACCGAAGCCCAAACTGCAGCTGGAGATGCAACCGCCCCTGTTCCCAGAAGTGATATGTGTCAACATGCCCGACAACAATTCCTGCACCAAACTTTCTGACCCAGTCCTGCCCAACTGAACACCTGCAACCCCTAACACATGAGCCTGACTCGACGTTCTCTCACCTGGCTGTCCCTGGGGTATCCTCCTAGCAGCCGCAGACCTCTCAAACTCTTCCTGGCATTGAACCGACCGGAGCTGTAGACGAAGACAGACCGGCGCCTGCAGCGACCTCAGGCCTGTCGTCTGCTTCCCACGCTTCCAGTCTGAGTTCTTCCTTCTTCAAAGTCGGATCTGGCTGAAGACCCCCACCAACGTCCGTATGGCAAGGTCGCAGGTCCAGTGACTCACTGCGCAAGATGGCCGCCATCCCAGAACATCACTGGCCTCATCCTCTATCTCACCGGCCCGACAGTTGAGAGCCGCACTACGCCTCCCTTATAATGCGCCCTCCACCTGCTGCACTGTGGGCGGGGCCAAACCTGATCCCACAGCCAGCGCACCTCCCCTTGTCCTCTGGCCTGCAATACCAGGCATCGCTACAGGTGTCACTGTCCCAGCTGCTCTCTCCTTGGGCTGGAAAGAAAGAGACTGCTGCCAGCCCGCAGGTACAGGCCGCAGCGCCACCCGCTCCATCGCTGCCACCACTCTCACAAAAAGGCCCTCACCACAGGTCAGTGAGGTCGCATCCCCTGACGTCTGAGAGGCTGGCACCAGAGTGCTGGTCATACCTGGGTTGAGCGAAGTGCCGGCGCATGCGCACTTCGCTTTAAGAATCCAAATCGAGAAGTCTGCACGGGCACATCAGGCAGAGCCCTGTGCGCACGCGCAAGATCTTACAGCAGGAGGAGGGGGGAGGGAGGGAGAGCGAGAGGCGTCACAGAGGATTAGGAGGCGGTACAGAAGTCTGGAAAGGCGGCGCTAGGCACGAACGGCAGTGGGTGTGGCCGGCACCTTGCATCTCCTGACTACCCCTTGGGCACCTTATTTCTTTGAGTGACAGGTTAGTAAAACCTGTTTTTTAGCAAAATAAGGCTACGGATCACATTTAAAAGCCCACATTAGGAATCCTGATGAGGCCCTGAACATCAGCATATGTTTAGCTGACAGGGGTGAAACCTGGTGACAGAATCCCTTTAAATACTGCTGTTAAATTGTTGGTTTAAAAAAGCACACTTTTTGGGCAGTATAGTACATTTGCAGCCTGCGCTGCATTTCTGACAGTCCAATAAAACCGTTAAATACTGCTGTTACATTGTTGGTTGAAAAAAAAAAAGACACTTTTTGTGCAAGATAGAACATTTGCAACCTGCGTTGCATTTCTGATAGTCCAATAAAACCGGTAAATACTGCTGTTACATTGTTGGTTGAAAAGAGCACACTTTTGTGCTAGATAGTACTGTACATTTGCAGCCTGTGCTGCTTTTTTAACAGTCCAATACAACTGTTAAATACTGCTGTTACATTGTTTGAAATGAATAAACTTTTTGTGCTAGACAGTACATTTGCAGCCTGCTCTGCATTTCTGACAGTCCAATACAAATGTTAAATACTGCTGTTACATTGCTGGTTGAAAAAAGCACACTTTTTTGCAGTATAGTACATTTGCAGCCTGCGCTGCATTTCTTACAGTCCAATAAAACCCGTTAAATACTGCTATTACATTGTTGGTTGAAAAAAAACTAATTTTTTGTGCAAGATAGTACATTTGCAGCCTGTGCTGCATTTCTGACAGTCCAATAAAACCGTTAAATACTGCTGTTAAATTGTTGGTTGAAAGAAGCACACTTTTTGTGCTAGATAGTACATTTGCAGCCTGCGCTGCATTTCTGACAGTCCAATCAAACCGTTAAATACTACATTTACATTGTTGGTTGAAAAAAGCACACTTTTTGTGCTAGATAGTACATTTGTAGACTGTGCTTCATTTATGACAGTCCAATAAAACCAGTAAATACTGCTGTTAACTTGTCGGTTGACAAATTCCCATTTTTTTGCTCGAAAGTACTTTTGGCAGCCTGCGCTGCATTTCGGACATTCCAATAAAATCGTTAAATACAACTGTTACATTGTTGGTTGAAATAAACACACTTTTTGTGCAAGATAGCACAATTGCGGCCTGCACTGTATTTCTGACTAAAAAAACCGTTAAACACTGCTGTTACAATGTTGGTTGAAAAAGCACACTTTTTGTGCTAGATAGTACATTTGCAGCCTGCTCTGCATTTCTGACAGTCCAATAAAACCGTTAAATACTGCATTTACATTGTTGGTTGAAAAAAGCACACTTTTTGTACTAGATAGTACATTTGCTGCCTGTGCTGCATTTCTGACAGGTCAATAAAACTGTTAAATACTGCTGTTACATTGTGGGGGGGACATTTCCACAGTTATCAGGCCAGTCATTCACAAATGACTTGGAGGGTGTGCATACCTGACAGTGAAGTAATTTTATAACATTCGTCTGTTACATTACTGGGTGAAATAAACCCATTTCTTGCTGTGAAGTACCCATGCACAGCATAACTGACAGGGAACTATATTCAGTAAATCTGTCTGTTAGATTGTTGGGTGACATAAACCCATTTCTTGCTGTGAAGTACCCCTGCACTGCATAAATGACAGGGAACTTACGGTAATTCATTAAAATTGGCGGTACATTGTTGCCTGACGTAAAGCCTTTTTTGGCTATGAAGCCAAAGGTAGTCGCCAACAACACAGTTTTTTGTTTTATTTTGTAATTTATTTATTTTTTATAAATTTGGGTAGACTCCAAAACATTGTGAAATATAAAAAAGAAAATAAAGAGTAAAAGCGCTGGAGTATAGCAATGGTTGGGTGAGGCCGGTATACATGTCTATTCTGCACAAGGTACGGACAAGTCCTGTGGGATCTATGACTGGTTCTTTTTAATGAACGTGAGCTTGTCCACATTGGCTATGGACAGGCTACTGCGCTTGTCTGTGATAACGCCCCCCAGCCGTGCTAAACACACGTTCAGACAATACACTGGCTGCATGGCAGGCCAGCTCTTCCAAGGCTTAAAGGGCAATCTCAGGCCATGTGCCCAATTTGGAGACCCAGAAGTTAAATGGGGCAGGCAGACCCATCAGTCAGTACGTGTAGGCGTGTGCACAGATGCTATTCCACCATGTTGCTGAAATGCTGCCTCTTGCTAAGACGTTCCATATCAGCTGGTGGTGCTGGTTGTTGTGGCGTGGTGACAAAGCTTTTCTACATTTTTGCCATGCTAACTCTGCCTTCTGAGGTGCTGGCGGTGACCCAGCTGCATTGGTGACTTTTTCGTCCTCTTCCTCTGCCTTCGCCTTGTACTTCTACTGAGCCCCTGTGTCAGGTGTGAATGCCATCATCAGCGTGTCTACCAGCGTTCGCTTCTTCCGATCACGCTCCAGTAACAGGGTTAATTTTCTCTTGTGAAAATGTTCCCTGTATGGTTTTTGTTACGAATTATAATAAAAATTCCTGATAACCATGGAAATGTTACCCAACAATCTAACTGAAAAAATTTAAGAAAATTATTTGCCTGTCACATCTGCAGCTCAGGCCGCAGGGGTCCTTGACCGCCAATAAAAGTGAATTTGTCCCCCCAGAATCTAACAGATGGATTTACTGAATTGATTTTCACTGTCAGATGTTCAGGAATTTATGCACCACCAAATTCAGCACATGCACCAGGAAAGGGATTTGAGTCAAACCGGCTAGGCCCACCAGGCCGGGCTTGAGGCTCAGTGGCACCAACCACTCATCGGTCTGTTGTTCCATGCCCGTCCACAGCTCCTGCATTTTTTTTTTCTCTCTAAAACAGATGTGTTTCAAAACAGCCTGCTGTTGTTTCCCCCTGGCTGTTTTGAAGTTGGTGGTGAAGGTGTTATGCTGTGCAGATAAGGAGGTGGTAGAGGAGGAGGAAGCAGAGTAGGAGGAGGAGGCAACAGGAGGCAAAGAGAAATGCCCTTCAATCCTCGGGGGCAGAAGGACATGCGCCAAACTGCTACCCGCCTCAGGCCCAGCCGCCACTACATGTACCCAGTGTGCTGTTAGGGAGATATAATGTCCCTGCCCGTGCTTACTGGTCCACTTAATGGTGGTTATGTGGATCTTGCTACAGATGGCGTAGTGCAGTGCACACCTGATTTTGTCCACCACTTGGCTGTGCAGGGAAGGGATGGCTCACCTGGAAAAGTAGTGGCGGCTGGGAACTACGTACTGTGGGACAGTCACCGCCATAAGTTTTTTTAAAACTCTCCATCTCTACCAGATGGAATGACAGCATTTCAAAGGTCATAAATTTTGAAATCCTGGCATTCAGGGCCAGGGAACGCGGGTGGGTAAAGGGTACTTCCTCTTTCTCTTTCTCTCCAGTGTTTGGGAGATCTGAACTCTTCCATGGGACAGTGTGGAGATGCTTGGTGACGGTGAAAGACGTGGTGGCGTTGCTGCCACATCCTCTGTTTGCGGGGTGGCAGGTGCCACTGTCACTCACTTGTGCTCAGGTTTAGAATGTTTATTTGTAATTTGTATTTATTTTATGTTATTTTAAGTTATTTCCCTATCCCTATTCCTTATGCCCAGAAAGCCTGTGATCAAAGCTAGATTTGGCGTGGTGAAAGTCAGAGATCCCATGGTAGCCCAGGTAAGAGGTAGCATGAAAGCCGCCCGAGAGACTGATAGAATATTAAATGTTCGTGACAATTATGTGCATAATACGGACTATCAGGTGGTTCTCACTGAAGGGGATTCTCCAGTGAGAACTGGGACTTGTGAACCTGATGTTACAAATACGCTCATACATGAGGGAATGGTGGAACGTAATTTTCCCTTATGCTTGGAGGTTTTGAGTAATGGAGACACTTCTGCAGAGAGTGACAAAACTCCTGCAGAACCTGTACCTGTCCCTTTAAATGATAATGTGAAGGAGCTGAACATTGAGAACAAGGGTGCAGATAAGATGCAAAGTGAAAGTGTCAAGTTACTTGAACGGCATAATGACAATGTAGATTTTTGCAAAAGATGTGAACTTGATGTTAAGGTGAAGTGGGGCTGTGGTTTACTTTCGGTATGGGGACTGTGGGAGGAGGCAGAGATGTACATTGTCACTGGAACAATGGCATGGCAACATGGAGGCGGAAGCGGCGTCACCTGGTCAAGTTGCCAAGCAGGAACCATATTCACCCAGTGGGCCGTAATAGACATGTATTGTCTCTGACCGTAGATACAGCTCCACACGGCGCTGCAGTGCACTTTGGCAGACACTGACAGGCTCAAGGACTGGCCCACCTTCTGTTCTACATGTGTGTGCAGGGCTCGTACTGCCTTTTTGGCAAAGAAATGACGGCTTGGGACTCTACACCTCGGCTGGGCACAAGCCATCAGTTTTCTGAAAGGTGCAGAGTCCACCAACTTGGACAGCAACTTACATTCAGCTTCTGCACCGTTGTATGAGAGCAAGCTATACTGTTGTCTCTTGGCAATCACTTTGGTGATTAATTGCTTACGGAATGCATGATGAGGAGTAGGAGGAGAAGGAGTAGGAGAATCAGGACCAGCAGATGATGGGAAGTCCAGACTGCTCCCTTCGGCTGAGGTGGTGGAGCCTTGACTGCTATAAACTGGGTGCATGCCAGTGGGTGATGGAGTGGTTGCTGCGGCAGGCTGGACCACCACATCAGAGCCACGGTTCTCCCAGGCCACTTTATGGCGACGCTGCATTTGTTGACGCAGGGCCATAGTGGCCTGGCCCTACCCTGGCCACGCTTCACCCTCTGCCCACAGATTCTACATATGGCTACGTTCACCTCCTCCGGCAGCTTAACAAAAAGCTGACACACCGCCAAGTAGGTGATTTTACCCCCAACACTAAGCACTAACTGACTGCTACTGCCACTGCCTCCTTGATCCCCTGCACCGCTACTTCCCGGGCAGGTAGGCTGCCGCGAAGTGGGTGGTCTACCGCGGGCGCATTTGGCTCCCGACCTCCCACTGCTGCCACCCTGCTGACTCCTGGCCACGCTAATGACTTGTTGGCTCCGCCTCTGGCTGACGGGCAAGCTGCCACCCTCTTCTCCCACTTCACAATTCTTCGTCACCTGGCTCCAAAGTACGATCAGCTAAATCATCATCATCGAGTAGTGTCAGCATGTCACTGATGTCCTCCTCAACTGTCTCTGGGTCAGGAGCCTGACCACTCCCAACACCAGCTCCCACGCCATTCTCCTCCTCACTTGCCTGTCTAGCAGAGGAAGCAGCAGATGTCTCCTCCACATCTTGACAGGTCAATAGCTGCTGACTGTCCTCCAGTAGCTCTTCCTTGCTGAAAAGTGGAGCAGAGCCTACAGCATATAGTACATCTTGCGGTGAAGGAACAGAGAAGGACAGAAGTAGGTTGAGGACAGGTGAGGGCACAGGACCTGCTCCTGGGACATGCCAACTAAGGGTTGTGTCTGACGAACCCACTGACTCTTGGCTGGTGGTGTCTGATGTAAGTTGCGACAAAGTAGAAGATCGAGTCAACCATTCAAGAACTGCTGGCTGATATTGGGAGCTCAGGCCTCTGGAAGTGACCCCGGCTTCCACGGCCCCTTACACTGCTGCGAACTCTGCCTGAGCCAGAAACATTTAGGCCTCTGCGACTCCCCTGTGCAGGGCCTGGCACTTCTCTGCCTGACATACTGTTAGATAAAATAACCAAATGTTAGATTAAAAAAAATATATTATGTCACCGCTAATACACAGCAAACAGGGCTTTAGAATATATCACTGCACCGCTGAAGGGCAATTAGGCCCAATTCTTTTTCTATTTTTACACAAAAGGCTTTTCAACAGATAAGTGCAATGATGAATGGCAAATATATTTGTATTTTGCCAGCAATATATGCCAAACTGGGCTGTAAAATATCTCACTGCACCGCTGAACGGCAAATAGGCCCATTATTTTTCTATTTTTACACAAAAGGCTTTACAACATATAAGTGCAACGATGATAGGCTAATATATTTGTATTTCGCCAGTAATACATGGCAAACTGGGTTGTAAAATATCTCACTGCATCGCTGAGCAGCAAAGATATTTTTCATTTTTCCACTAATACACGCAAAAAAGGGCTTTAAAAAAGATAACTGCACTGCTAGGCAGCAAATATGTTTTTTCCTTTTTCCACTATTATACGCAAAAATGGGCTTTAAAACAGATAAATGCACTGCTGAACGGCAAATATATTTTTCCTTTTTCCACTAATACTCAGAAAAAGGGCTTTAGAACAGATAACTGCACCGCTGAGCGGCAAATATATTTTAATTTTGCCACGTACACACAACAAAAAGGGCTGCAATTTTCTCACTTCACCACTTAACGGCTAATAAGCCCTTTTTTCCCACTAATACAATCCAAAAAATGTTTTTGAACATATAACTGCACAGCACTAGGGCAAATAAAACATAGAAATACGTATCAAACAGCACTTGCACCCTAATAAGAACGGTTTGCTGGAATTACAGAGCTGTATAATGGTAATTTGGATCCCCAGTCAGTGCTGCAAGTTGTAATAAGAATGTTCCTATTACCCAGGCTGTCACTTCCCCGAATGAACCCTGTTCAACAGAAATGCTGTGGATTGATTCCTCCCTATCCTTTCCCTATATCTTGAATAATCTTTCCCTGCACTTGCAAATCTTTTTTTTAGCACAATTATGTTTTTTCTATTACTGTCGCTAGCGCCTGCAGACGTCTCTCCCTGCACTAAGTACACTGGTAAATGGCAGAATCTAAGAAGGCTGCGCTATTTATAGGGCTGTGACATCACAGGACTGGCTGGCTGCTGATTGGCTGCATGCATGGCATTGTGGATGATCCTGCCTTCCCAGAGTTCCTTGCCCCATGTCCTCACATGTACAGCAGCAATTTTAAAAAAAATGTGATTTGTTACCACGAAGCGCGAGGAAATTCACATTCAGTGCAAATCGAATTTTTCATGAAAATTCCGCTTCGTCAGCTTCGATTCACTCAGCTTTACAGGTCAATGTTAGCGTCGGGTATGAAGGACTTAACTGTGCAGTGGCCTAAGATTCTACTAAAGAGTAAAAGAGCGCTCTCCTTTTACACCGTCAGCTAATTCCAGATAGATTGCTAGAGAAACTGTTCACCCCAAAATCAGTAGTATAAGACCGCTAATTCAACCCTATTACAGAATCAAGGATGAATGGATTTACTTATGTATAAAAGAACATGAACAACCCAAAATCAGTAGCATCAGGCCACAATTTCAACCCAATTACAGAATCAAGAATTAATGGAATTACTTATGTTAAATAACAATGTGAACACCCACAAATCAGTAGTATCAAACTGCTATTTCACTCCAATTAAAGAATCAAGGAATTACTTATGTATAAAATAATGTGACCAACCTAAAATCAGTAGCATTAGAACACTTTTTAACCCCAATTAGTGCAGCAATAGAGTGGCTTCTCTATTAGCCAAGCTTTAGATTGTTCTATTGTCCGCTGCATTCTCACTATAGTGTGGATAAAGTCTCCCTATTATATCCCTACACTATACCAGTGATGTCCCTGAACTGTTGAAAACTAATATTTTTCAAATAAAGTCTTTCCTAATCACTGTCCCTAGCACTTGTCACATCTCTCCCTATGCTCAGTTTACTGGAAAAATGGCAGAGACCGGGCAGGATGATCTTTTTATAGCTGGCTATCTGCTGATTGGCTGGCTGCACAGCATTATGGGTGATCCCTCAATCCTTCTTACTTTCACTTTTTAACATGTACAGCAGCCATTTTAGAAAAAAAAAAATTGGTTTGATACCATGAATCGCCAGGAGAATTTTTCCTGAAATTCTGATCAAATTCCACTTCATCAACTTGAATTCACTGAACACTAAATATATCTTTCACTTGGGGATCATCATCTAATATAGGAAAGTATTTGGTGACCAAGGAAATATTATGATTATACTCATTGGAAAAATCTGCGAAAAATGTAATACATTCATTGTTTGATGTTTGTGGCTTATTTTTATTTATGCTTAGCAAAAATATCCTATTTTTGATTTGGGCAATATTCATTGCACACTTTATCATCCATGCGGAGTAACCCCCGATTTTTTTACATGATCACTAATGGAGAAGCATTCTCTTTCAAATCCGCATCATGTGAACAGGCGAGACTTGCACTGATAAATTCACCTACAGGTATGCCACGGATGGTATTCTTGGAATTACAACTTTCTGCAGCAAGTATAGTATTATAAGAAGTCTGTTTATGATAAAGTTTAGTAGTAATTAGTTGCAAGAAAAAGGGGGTCAGTCAGCACATCCCAATGCGCAGGTGCACGCTGCCATGGCTAGAAACATGTAGAAAAAAAATACAATGCAACAGCACTTTGCAGAGTTTTTTTCTTTTCTTCATAATTATTTTAGTTTTTTCGTTACCTGTCAAGTTAGATCAAGAAATGTAATTGTATTGGGGTGAATAGTATGAGTAAACAGTAAGGACAAGGGATTATCATTGATGCATTGTACAAAGGCTAGTACGGAAACCACAAGACCATGCCAAATGATGAGCAGGCCATTGATATAATGTCTGTACAAGACTCAAAATGGGGTGAATAAGTAATTTAATTTAACTGTTATTGGGCTGTCTCACTTTTTTATAGATTCTGAAATAGAAATCTGTAATAATCTGTTGTAAAATTAATAGTTGTAATCAGCTCGCATCAAAGTTTGTGTAAGGAAAAAGGTAAATCCATTCTTATCATCTGCAGTAAGAGACAGACCCAGTTGTTACCATCTTGATTGAATTCTGCTGAGCATCTCCTCCCCTCCTTGCCCAGTCTCTGTCCTTTATTGACTAAACAAAAGGTGTAAAAGGTGCTGGCCCAAGACAAGGATACAGGAAGTGATGACATACAGGAAGTGATGACATAGGAAGACAAGCATTTAGAATAACATAGCAAGCTAACAAACACATGTATACAAAATATCTAACATTTCCACTGGAGTGAACTTTATCCAGCCTTGCTCAGTGATCAATGCCAGATAAAGTTACTATGATCCACATGCAGGTTTATTTACAGTACAGCGTCATTATCTCCAGCAACTAGAGACAACAAACGCACGTTCCTTTCGTTTATATTGTTTTCTTAACAAATGCATCCACGCCAAGCCAATAAATCTGCGTCTTGCGCGGGGGCCCTAGCCGGCGGCAATACATGAGCCAACAAAACACTGCTCTGCTGAAAACATCAGTCTCCCCCGGCCCACAGCCCAGTGCTTAGCACATGGACCATTCGCCGATGGAGACCCCTACGCCCAGCCGCTGTGACAGGACATACACGGGAAGATATCCACTCCAATGGTTTACCCTGACACTGAGAGACATGATGACAATACACAATATATTAGAAACACATCCTAATAAAATTTCCACAACAGTCCCTCCTCTTTGTCATATGCTCCCCAGTGTCCCTTGACGAATCTCGATCTTCTTCTTTGGAAAAAAAAAAACTGTCTTGTCTACGAAAAGTCCTGAATCCATAAAACAAAACAGATGATGGAAAACAGAAAGTCAATCTTGACACGTAGCTTAAAACAAATCTTGACTTAGAGATTCTTTTCTTCGAGCGCTGACTCAGGAGGTGGTGTTTCGCGCTGGTCGCCGGTCTGGTTTAGAATCCTCTGCATCTGGTCCATGGTCTTCAGGGCATCTTCTCTGTTCGGGCTTCGGTTCGACTAGACATCAGGAACATCTCACTCCGGCGTATAGAAGGAATGGAAACAAAAAACATAAGTACATGTCCTATTTCCTTTCGCCCGGATCCAATGGAAAACCAGTGAGCCCCAAGACCTCCCAAAGCTTTAAAAAGGATTCCAACCCTCACTAGTCATAGCTCTGCCCTGCTCCTGTCAGTATGGCCTGACCCTTGTCAATGGTGTCTGCTAGCCAGGCATAACAGTCATCTAATTCACAGAAACCCTCCTCTGGACGCTCTACTGATGTTTCTCGGGGATCTCTCTCACTGCCTCAACGGTTTCTTTGAACATCTCATCCACTATGGACGAGGAATTGTTCAATCACTTCATAAGTCCAACTCCCCATCCCATCCAGCCACAAAACAAATCCCTTCCAGCTCTCCCTGCCCTTCTTACCTCCTTCCACACCATCAGTTTCTCCCAATCGGCTGCAAAGTAAGATGCAGGGACAAGCTTCACCAGGACACATGAACCTCTGGCATTAGGGGGAATTACCTTATAAGTGGCTAAACCGCATAGGAAATAGTACGGACACGTCAACTCCACACAAGAACTTCTGACGGTCACGGGCTTCCAGTAATAACTGAATATACTGAGGGATCGCTCCCTGAGTCTGAACGTCACACCCTTCTTTCCAGCAGATATAATCTGGTCTATGGGTGTTATTAAAGAGATCGGGGGTTTCATTAGTAAGGTTGTCCGTTATACCTTCCTCACAACTGGAGGATCCCACAAACTTATGCCCTTTACCACATCTACGGGCCGCCTAGCTGCCCGGACACCCATAGAGGATTAACAAGCGAGGAGCAGGAGCCAGAGCTATAATTAAACCTATAGATGATATTACCCTATAGGAATGTAAAACCAGTGCTATCAACAAACATTAAACTAAACAAATAAACAAACGTGATACTCTTCATTCTTTGACTTAGTTGAGCAGCTTCTTGCATTGACCGGTGTGGATCCAGTTGTCTCGTCCCTCGAACTTCAGAGAGGTTGTCGTCATCAACAGCACCTGGAATGGCCCAAGATATCTCGGCTCTAGTCCCGTCCTCGGATGTTTCTTTAGCACGACCCAATCACCTGGTTGACTAAAAATTAACACTGGTTATTGAGTCTGGGTCCGGGAGAGAGCGCCCGAACCCGGTGGTGGACATCGGGTGATAACCCGTGGGGCTGCCTGTGGGCATACCTGATGGAATAAAGGGTTACAGCTGAACATTCAGGCCATGGATCGGCCGTGATTTTTACCTTCTTTGCAAAAATCTGACCCAGGTACAGTCAAAGAAAAGGCAGTTGTGATGATTTAGAAATGGATTGACATTTGATAGGTTAGAAAGTTTGAAGATCGTTTTTTTCTGCACCACTTTCCCCCCTTCTCATAGTCCTTAAAACCAGGACGAAGAGAAGCTGGATTAAACATGGTGCATCGTCTCAAGGTTAGATGGAGAGATGAGGGAAAATGAGAGAGAGAGATAGAGAAAGAGAAAAGTGACCCTGTCAGTAGTGGAGGTGGAAGTGACAGTTAGGGACTCACTTACCTCGGGTACTGGTTATTTCAGTAGGCCCGGGTTTAGTGGATCTGGCCTGTTTAAGCAAAGTCAGCCCAGATAGAGCCTCCTCTGCTTCCTGCATCGGATCTCTAAACTCAGTTTACACCTCAGGCCAGGCTGTACATCACTCGGTTCTTCCGGATTAAAACTGGGTTCTGTACGCCCTGCTTAATTACCATGATTGACTTTTGCAGCCACAATTGCGCTACCTAACGTCCAGAGGGATACTCCAATTAGTTCCCTTGGACCACCCACTCCATTCTTTAAGAGGCTTTGTGGCCTTCACCCCATAACTAGATCTCATGTACTGAGCAACTATCTGACCCCACGAGGGGAACTATGTTTTCCCCCCCGAAAATGGATCTACCACAACCCATCCTTGGTTAACCAAGCCTTACCAATGTTGCCTGCGTCCAGGGACAGGCTTTTGACCGTACATGGAGGGTACCGCCCGGCTCATTCTTACGGTACGTCTGCCTGACCCTGACTTTTACACAGCCTATGTCGGACAGCTAGAAATCTCTTGCACTGAGGGCGCCCTATTGCTACTCTCAATGCTATTTCCACTCCCACAGGGCATTTAAGCCAAAGCTCCTTTTTCTGGATTCCCAGTATGCCTCCTAAAGGGCTGTACACACAGCTGAGCTACGCCTGCGATTGGTCAGCACGACTAGCCAATAATTGAGACCCGCTTTACTCCAGCTCAATGTTGCTCCTCCAGTCAATCTCCTGCTGATAAAGTAAAAATAAATACGGGGTTAACCTCTGGTTGTTAAAGAGAGAAGAGTCCTGGAGTGTAGAACCGTCACTTGGAAAAGAGTAATAGAAGGAAAAAAGTATGATAAGATTAAATATAGAACTGCAGAAAAATTTAAATATAAATTAATCAAAGAAATACCTAAACAAAAATAGACCAAAATCACTCAAAATAAACCTGAAAAAGATGCCAAAATATGAAAATGGAAAAACTTAATTACAACCATAAAACCTAAAAATAAAAATGGATTAGTAGAAGACCTGTAAACAGGAGAGAAAAAAACAATATAGAAAACTTCAGTTACAGACAGTCTTGTTACATACATTGAGATTCAGTAAAAAGTTAATTTTACCTTAACCCAAAACGCATACAAAAACGAAAACCTTAGGAACACATGCAATTGTATAGGACTGAATTAACAAATCAATGTCCTGGAGGGTTACCCTGAAACCGTACAGGAGAAATTCCTACTCACCCAGTAATTGAATGTTAATTTGCCCAGCCCCAAACAGCTTCAGATTCATTTGACCAGAGAAGCAGGATTTAACATCACAAGGTCCCAAAACCAGTTTCTTTCACATTTTAACCGTTCATATTGTGATTTAAAATCCGCTTCATTGATCCATGACCTTGGCTGTCCCTGGGTTCTCTGCCTTTGCAAAGAAGCATGTCTGGGACCATTACCCCACCTTGCTGAATAAACCACTTCACTTCTAGGTGTGGTTCTGGGGTACTTAACAAACCTGTGTCTGTAGCCATTAGCAACATTACAAAATCGTGCAATGTGCCCGTATTCCCTGCATACGAAACAAAGAATAGCTCGCCTCTGGGCACAAGGCGATTTGACTTGGCGCACAACATTAACCATCCTAGCCACACTACTATATATATTGAGTCCACTTACCACGGACTCATCTGAGGAATCTTCTGGCCTTGTGTTAACACTTCCAACTCCAGGGTCAGACACATTGTCCATTTCCATTCCTGAGTCGGTTCCACCATGCGACCCACAATCCTCAGACTTATCCCTGCTTACAGCCCATACATTGCCTTTAATCCCAGACATATTACTCTCCAACGGTTGTTTCGTCAGGCTTTCAGATAAACTTTCATTCTCCTTGCACAGCTCAGTATTACACCTCACAGTACATTCATACTCAGGGCTAGCTTCAGCTGCCTGCTGGACAAGAGATCTCAATTTAACAATTTCCACTTTTAAATCTTCCACTTCTCCTTCCAAACTCAGCTTCAGCCTACAAGACTCCTGATATTTATCCGCTATCCACCCAGCAGCAAAAATCAGAGCATACTTGCCTTTCCTTTTGCGACATTTTTTGGTACTGATCAGGTTTGCTACACAATTCTGGGCCTGCAGCCATGGATCAGTAGATCCCTGCATAGCCCGAAGAATGGCTGCCGTGTCCTTCAACTTTGCTACTTCTTTAAAAATACTTTCCATTGCACAAAAAACAAACACCACAATGGTTGTTACAAAAAAATACAACACACTAGTACCAATTTCTAGGAGTTGTCCCAATACTTTTGGCACAGAACCTTTCTACACTGTAGTACCCGTATTAATTATGCCAAACAAGTCTACAATTCCGTGTAACAGCCACAGATATACAAACATTAATCAGAATCATCAACTATAGGATGATATCACCACTAAACTGCCACTAATGCTCACACAATGATTCCCCTATCAGCACAAAACTTATCAAAACAAAATCAAACTGTACATAGAAAGGTTACAAAAAGACAAGATAACTATTCTGGACAAAACTAATATTTCAGGCAAAATCAATCAAATCGCTTTCCATAGCAAACTAACTAAGATGGCCGACAAACTTAAAGATGGCCGACAAGCACATGGTCATACACACACTAAAACCAATTGCTGCCTCTATAAACCTCTATAAAATTGCCTCTTACAAAATCACAGTAACATAAAAGTTAGGAAGTTACAAAAAACACAATTCCCTGTACTATTCAGCACACAATCGCATCATACAACCTCCATACAATCAACACAGATCCACCAAAAACGATACAACGGAAAAACTGTTACCTTATCCTTACACAAATAGAGCGAAAAATGTTCTTTTAACAAGCAGAAATTTTATCTGACGCAGCAGACAAAACTATAGTTTCCCTCCCTTTTACCTGCTGTGCAGAGAAAAAAATCTGTTGAGTCCACCTAGCTCGCCATCTGAAATAGAAATCTGTAATAATCTAAAATTAATAGTTGTAATCAGCTCGCATCAAAGTTTGTGTAAGGAAAAAGGTAAATCCATTCTTATCATTTGCAGTAAGAGACAGACCCAGTTGTTACCATCTTGACTTAATTCTGCTGAGCATCTCCTCCCCTCCTTGCCCAGTCTCTGTCCTTTATTGACTAAACAAAAGGTGTAAAAGGTGCTGGCCCAAGACAAGGATACAGGAAGTGATGACATACAGGAAGTGATGACATAGGAAGACAAGCATTTAGAATAACATAGCCAGCTAACAAACACATGTATACAATAATCTACCATTACCACTGGAGTGAACTTTATCCAGCCTTGCTCAGTGATCAATGCCAGATAAAGTTACTATGATCCACATGCAGGTTTATTTACAGTACAGTGTCATTATCTCCAGCGGCTGATCAGGCGCACTAGAGACAACAAACGCACATTCCTTTCGTTTATATGGTTCTCTTAACAAATGCATCCACGCCAAGCCAATAAATCCACGTCTTGTGCGGGGGCCCTAGCCGGCGGCAATACATGAGCCAACAAAACACTGCTTTGCTGAACACATCAGTCTTCCCCGGCCCACAGCCCAGTGCTTAGCACATGGACCATTCACCGCCGGAGACCCCTGCGCCCAGCAGCTGTGACAGGACATACACGGGAAGATATCCACTCCAATGGTTTACCCTGACACTGAGAGACGTGATGACAATACACAATATATCAAATACACATCCTAATAAAATTTCCACAAAATACATTTTCCATTAGGCCTTGATTGTCAATATGGGGTGAATAAGCTGTGCTATTTAACTGTTATTTGGGATCTATTACACCTTGAATCTCAAATCAGAGTGAAAGAGTAGTGTAACTTTAATGTTATCAGGATGCCCCCCTTGTTTAATAGATACGCAGATCTATTATGCCTTGAGTCTCAAATTAGGATGAATAAATAGTGTAATGTAACTGTTATTGGGATAACCCCCCTTGTTTAATAGATAAGTAATTCCATATGTCCTTGATTCTCAAAATGGGGTGAATAAGAAATTTAATTTAACTGTTATTGGGTTGTCTCCCTTTTTTTATAAATATGTTTTCCATTAGGCCTTGATTGTCAATATGGGGTGAATAAACTGTGCTATTTAACTGTTATTTGGGTTTCTCCCTTGTTTAATAGATAGGCAGATCTATTACACCTTGATTCTCAAATTAGAGTGAAAGAGTAGTGTAACTTAAATGTTATTGGGGTGCCCCCCTTGTTTAATAGATATGTAGATCTATTATGCCTTGATTCTCAAATTAGGATGAATAAATAGTTTAATGTAACTGTTATTCGGATAACCCCCCTTGTTTAATAGATAAGTAATTCCATATGTCCTTGATTCTTAAATTGGGGTGAATAAGCTGTCTATTTTTACTCTTATTGGAGTCTCCACCTTGTTTAACAGATAAACAGATTGGTTCCACCTATATTCTCAAATTAAGGTGAATAAGTAGTGTAATTAACTTTTGTTGTGGATTCCCTCTTGTTTTATAGTTAAGTAATTCCATTAGTCCTTGATTCTCAAATTGGTGTGAATAAGCTATGTAATTTAACTGTTATTGGGATGTCCCCCTTGTTACATAGTTACATAGTTAATACGATTGAAAAAAGACATAAGTCCATCAAGTTCAATCAAAGGATAGGTGGGGACACGAATCCCAGAAGGAAGTGAGAATCAGATTTCTTCACATTTTTGTAAGCATGTCATTTAATTTTAAGAATTCATCTAAACCCTTTTTAAATCTGTCCACTGTTCCTGCTGCGACCACGTCCGGAGGTAGTCTGTTCCACAGATTCACAGTTCTTACAGTAAAGAAACTTTGACGCTTCCAAAGACTGAAATTTTTATTCTCCAGTCGGAGGCAGTGCACCCTTGTCTGTTGAGGGTATTTTACATGGAACTG
Source organism: Bufo gargarizans (assembly GCF_014858855.1). Taxonomy (NCBI): domain Eukaryota; kingdom Metazoa; phylum Chordata; class Amphibia; order Anura; family Bufonidae; genus Bufo; species Bufo gargarizans. Next base: position 487,716,572 of record NC_058082.1, read on the forward strand.
TTTTTCACCGTATTTTTTGTTAAATCAATAAGCAATTCAATATTACACTTTGATTCTCCATTTGGGGTGAATAAGCTGTGTAATGTAACTATTATTAGGGTGTGTCCCTTGTTTTATAGATAAGTACATGCATTAGTCTGTTATTCTCAAATTGGATTCAATAAGCAGTTTTTACTGTTATTGGGGTGCCCACCTTGTTTAACAGATAAGCAGATCTGTTACGCCTTTATTCTCAAATTGGGGTGAATAAGTAATGTAACTTAACTGTTATTGGGCTGCCCACCTTGTTAAATAGATAAGCAATTCCATTAAGCCTTAATTTTCAAATTGAGGTGAATGAGCTATTTTTACTGTTATTGGGGTGCTCATCTTGTTTTTTATATAAGCAATCCCATTAGTCCTTGATTCTCAAATTGGAGTGAATAAGTCTGTCTAATACTACTGTTATTGGGGTGTCCACATTGATCTTGAATAACTTATTTTATATATACAGTTACAGTTACTATACAGTTTGTCAAACAGACAGATGCCAGGGCTCTCTGAGGGAGCGGGCAGTAGCAAAAATGTTGCTGGAGCTATCAGAAGTAGCAGCGGAAGCCATCCCGCGGTCGTGTTTTGACCAGTAATCCAGCTGTCCTTAAATGATTGACTCAGTCTTCAACATCATGGTGAATTCACTAAAGGAGTTCAAGAGGGGCCTGGATGTATTTTTGCAGTGTAATGATATTATAGGTTATAGTTACTAGAGATGAGTTGTTGATCCAGGGAGTAGAGATGTCGCGAACATAAAATTTTCCGTTCGCGAACGGAGAACGCAAATTTCAGCAAATGTCCGCGAACGGGCGAACAGGGCGAACCGCCATTGACTTCAATAGGCAGGAAAATTTTTAAACCCACAGGGACTCTTTCTAGCCACAATAGTGATGGAAAAGTTGTTTCAAGGGGACTAACACCTGGACTGTGGCATGCCGGAGGGGGATCCATGGCAAAATTCCCAAGGAAAATTACATAGTTGACACAGAGTTGGATTTTAATCCATAAAGGGCATAAATCACCTAACAATCCCAATATTTTTTGAACAACGTGGTTTAAAACATCCAGGGTGTGTATACGATCAGGTATAATGTTGTATCGATCAGGTAGTGTAAGGGTTACGCCCGCTTCACAGACATTGACAGACCAAACTCCCCTTTTAATGCACCAACAGCAAACTTCCCATTTGCACAAGGTTGGATACCAAGCTAGCCATGTCCCGTTGATGTCAATGAAGGTTTCTTCCTCCACCCAGCCACGTACAACACCAAGGGTCCCCGAAAGGTGAATTGAATTGATTTTTCGAATGGGGAGATGGTTAAATAAAACGCTGGCTCCCTCCCCTTTGTTTGAATCCACGCCACGGTCACTGAGTCTGCTCCGTGCAATTTACTGTCACACCCGATATGAGAGGTATTTTCTGTAGTACTATTCTCATCAGTTTAATCCCTGTTACGTCCCCTATCTGGGGACGTGTGTCGAATTGATTAATTATTGTCGAATTAACAACATCCTGAAATAATTTTGTTCTGAGCTCTGTACTTGCTTTGTATTGGAATTGATGGGGATTTTTTAAATTGTCTGCATTATTTCTAATAAACTATTAAGAGACTTTATTATGATTTTTTTATTTTATGTATTAAAAACCCATGTAACTTAAAAAAAATAAAAAAATACATGTTTTTTCTATGAAAAATTATCCAGCCGATCGCTTTTAGTCTGATCATAATGAAGCAACGGCCTTATCTGGGGTGTGGCAACATTGCCAACACACTCATAGAGGTGATGATCGCTTCATTGAGATACGCAAGCCCCTTCACCACAACAAGGTACCGATCACGTAGGGGAATTGACACATGTATGTGCCTTTTTTTTGTTTTGTTTTTGCAGCCACAGTGCAGTACTAGAGGCCAGAAAAATTAGGCATGTACACATGCCTGAAAAAATAGGTATTGTTGCAGCTGCTGCTGTAGCAGCGTACACATGCCTGAAAAATTTGGTATTGTTGCAGCTGCTGCTGTAGCAGCGTACACATGCCTGAAAAATTAGGTATTGTTGCAGCTGCTGCTGTAGCAGCGGCCGGAAAAATTGATGTTTTCCAGGCAGAAAGGTGACTAAAACATTGCGGCTTGAACCCTAGTTGGTGGTGGAGAATTCACGAAAGTCATCCGGTATGCAGACATTAAATACAGCAGCGTGGGGACCATTTTGAGGCCAAGGCATGTCATCAGGCCTTTTGTTAGTCAAACGTATCCCCACTGTCAGTCCCTTTGGTATCCATGCCTCATTCATCTTAATGAAGGTGAGGTAATCAACACTTTTTTGACCGAGCCTCCTGCTGCACTGAAGGTCCTTTCTGACAGGACACTTGAAGCGGGGCAGGCCAGAAGTTCTATCGCAAACTGGGATAGTTCAGGCCACAGGTCAAGCCTGCACACCCAGTAGTCAAGGGGTTCATCGCTCCTAAGAGTGTAGATATCTGCAGTTAAGGTGAGGTAGTCTGCTACCTGTCAGTCGAGTCGTTCTCTAAGGCTGGATCCCGAAAGGCTGTGGCGATGTGTAGGACTGAAAAAGCTCTGCATGTCCTCCATCAACAACACATCTGTAAAGCGTCCTGTCCTTGCCGCCGTGGTCGTGGTAGGAGGAGGATTACATTCCCCTCTTCCCCTGTTAGATTCCTGTTGTGCTGTGACATCCCCCTTATAAGCTGTGTAAAGCATATTTTTTAGTTTGGTTTTGAACTGCTGCATCCTTTCTGACTTCCGGTAATTTGGTAACATTTTCGCCACTTTCTGCTTATACCGGGGGTCTAGTAGCATGGCCACCCAGTACAGGTCGTTCTCCTTCATCCTTTTTATACGAGGGTCTCTTAACAGACATGACAGCATGAAAGACCCCATTTGCACAAGGTTGGATGCCAAGCTACTCATTTCCCGTTCCTCCTCCTCACTGATGTCATTGACGGTCTGTTCTTCCCCCCAGTCACGTACAACACCACGGGTCCCAGATAGGTGACAACAACGAGCACCCTGGGATTCCTGCTGTGGTTGGTCTTCCTCCTCCTAAAAGCCACGATCCTCCTCTGACTCCTCTTCCTCATACTCCTCTTGCAGCATTCCGCAGGTCCGGCAAGCGATGATGACAAGGCTGTTTCTGGTGGTGATGGTGACCACAACTCTTCCTCTTCATGCTCATCTACAGCCTGATCCAGCTCTCTTCGCAGGGCACGCTCCAGGAAGAAAACAAATGGGATGAGGTCGCTGATGGTGCCTTCAGTGTGACTGACTAGGTTTGTCACCTCCTCAAAAGGATGCATGAGCCTACAGGCATTGCACATGAGCGTCCAGTAACGTGGCAAAAAAATTCCCAGCTCCGCAGAGGCTGTTCTAGCACCCCGGTCACACAAATACTCGTTGACGGCTTTTTCTTGTTGGAGAAGGCGGTCGAACATTAGGAGTGTTGAATTCCAACGCGTCGGGCTGTCGCAAATCAAGCGCCTCACTGGCATGTTGTTTCAGCGCTGAATGTCTGAAAAGTGCGCCATGGCCGTGTAGGAATGCCTGAAATGGCCACACACCTTCCTGGCCTGCTGGAGGACATCCTGTAAGCCTGGGTACTTGGACACAAAGCATTGTACAATGAGATTCAACACATGTGCCATGCACGGCACACTTGCCCAAATTCAATGCCGCCAACAAATTGCTTCCATTGTCACACACCACTTTGCCAATCTCCAGTTGGTGCGGGGTCAGCCACTGATCCACCTGTGCGTTCAGGACGGACAGAAGTGCTGGTCCGGTGTGTCTCTCTGCTTTCAGGCAAGTCAACCCCAAGACAGCGTGACACTGTCGTATCCAGGATGTGGAATAGCCCCTGGGGAGCTTGGGGGATTCAGTTGATGTGCAGCCAGATGCCGCAGCAGAAGAGGACTAAGCCGAGGAGGTTATGGAAGAGGATGGAGTAGGAGGAGTAGAGGAGGTGGCAGTAGACCTGCCTACAAGTCGTGGCAGTGTCACCAACTCCGCTGCAGAGCCACGCATTCCATGCTTGGCAGCCGTCAGCAGGTTGACCCAATGTGCAGTGTAGGTGATATACCTGCCCTGACCATGCTTTGCAGACCAGGTATTAGTGGTCAGATGGACCCTTGCCCCAACACTGTATGCCAGAGATGGCATGACTTCCTTTTCAATCACTGAGTAGAGGTTTGGGATTGCCTTATTATAAAAAAAAATTGTCCGGGTACCTTCCACTGTGGTGTCCCAATAGCGACACATTTTTTTAAGGCCTCAGACTCCACCAGCTGGTACGGTAAAAGCTGTTGGGCTAAGAGTTCCGTCAAGCCAGCTGTCAGACGCCGGGCAAGGGGGTGACTCTGTGACATTGGCTTCTTACGCTCAAACATTTGCTTTACAGACACCTGACTGTGGGCAGATGAGATGGAACTGCTGAAGGTGAGAGGCAGAGTGGCAGGTGGTTGAGAGGGGGCAAGGAAGACAGCAGTGGTTGACGTGGCTGAAGATGCTGGACCAGGAGAAGGATGGTGGCTTTGAGCTTGTGTGCTAATTCTACTCGTCATCATGTGTTGATCCCATAGGCGTTTGTGATGTGCGATCATGTGCCTTCGCAAAGCAGTTGTACCTAGGTGGGTGTTGGATTTCCCACGACTTAGTTTCTTTTGGCACAGGTTGCAAATGGTACGCTGTTGTCAGAGGCAGACACACAAAAAAAATACCACACTGCTGAGCTTTGCAATGACGGCATTCTGGTGGTGGCAACAGCATGCGTTTATTGGCGTGCTGTCTGGCTGACCTTGGGTGCCGATACATGCTGTCTGACTGTGCCACTAGCTCCTTGCGATGACCTCCCCCTGCTTCCAACTCATCTCCCCTTCTGAACTTTCCCCCTCTTCTTCTTCTCTTCGAGCAGGCACCCACGTGGCATCCACGGACACATCGTCATCATCAACCACTTCACTTGTATCTAAAACCTCAGAAAAGAAGCAGCAGCGGGTACAACATCATCATCATCATCACACTGTACGTCCATGTGTGTAATGCTGCCTGACTGAGACATATCCCTGTTGTCTACATCCCCTGGCAATAATGGTTGCACATTACTAATTTCATACAACTAATGTGTAAATAACTCCTCTGAGGGATCAAGTGAAGCGGCTGTGGTGGCTGTGGTGGTAGTGGTGGTGGTGGCGGCGGGTGGGAGAGTGGTAACTTGAGAGCAGGTGACCAAAGCTAAGCTGGAGGATGGTGCGTCAAGGTTCTTAGCGGAAGCTGTTGAAGATTGGGTGTCCTGTGTAAGCCATTCAACTATTTTCTCTGATTTTTTTGGGTTCAGGGTACGTGGCCTCTGAACACTGGCCATTATTCCAGGGCCAGTGGAAATCACAGCACAACGACGGCCCCTGCGGGGTGGCCTGCCTCTGCCTGTCATTTTTTATTTTATGTGAAGTGGTACTATGCGTGCAAGATACTGTGCCAACCTATATAAGTGGTGGGCAGTGGGCACAGTACAGTATGTGTGGGCCTGACACACACGGGCTTGCAAATGTGATTTTATCACAGACAAATTTTAAATAGAATTATTTTTTATCTGCAAGGTATTTGAGTGAATGATGACCTGTAATGGTATGACTAAAGGCCTAGCAACTATACAGTATGTGTGGGCCTGACACACACGGGCTTTCAAATGTGATTATACCACAGAAAAATTTTAAATATAATTTTTTTTATCTGCAAGGTATTTGAGTGAATGACACCCTGTAACGGTATGAGTGGAGGCCTAGCAACTAGCCTCTAGCCAGTATACAGTATGTGTGGGCCTGACACACACGGGCTTGCAAATGTGATTATATCACAGTAAAATTTTAAATATAATTTTTTTTATCTGCAAGGTATTTGAGTGAATGACACCCTGTAACGATATGAGTGGAGGCCTAGCCACTAGCCAGTATACAGAATGTGTGGGTCTGACACACACGGGCTTGCAAATATGATTATATCACAGACATTTTTTAAATAGAATTTTTTTTATCTGCAAGGTATTTGAGTGAATGACACCCTGTAACGGTATGAGTGGAGGCCTAGCCACTAGCCAGTATACAGTATGTGTGGGCCTGACACACATGGGCTTGCAAATGTTATTATATCACAGAAAAATTTTAAATATATATTTTTTTATCTGCAAGGTATTTGAGTGAATGACACCCTGTAACGGTATGAGTGGAGGCCTAGCCAGTGGCCACAATACAGTATGTGTTGGCCTGACACACACGGGCTTGCAAATGTGATTATATCACAGAAAATTTTTTTATATAATTTTTTTTTATCTGCAAGGTATTTTCTGTCACACCCTGTATAAATGGTGTGCAGTGCACACAGTGCTGTCTGTGTCTGAGCCTGCAGCCTCTCACACACGGGCAGCCAGGCAACTGCAATAAATATATATATATATATATATATATATATATATATATAAAATTTAAAAAAAGCACACTGATGTACCAGCCCTGAAAAGGGCTTTTTGGGGTACTTTCAGGATGCTGTCCTTACAGCAGATGAGTCTGTGGACACAGAACACTGCCCTAGCTAACGCTTTCCCTATTGAATCAGCAGCAGCAACACTCTCCCTCCTCTCACTGTGAATGCAGCTTCCGAATGAATCTAAAATGGATGCTGTCCAGGAGGTGGGAGGGTCTGGGAGGGAGGGTCTGCTGCTGATTGGCTGGAATGTGTCTGCTGACTGTGAGGTACAGGGTCAAAGTTTACTCAATGATGATGTATAGGGGGCGGACCAAACATCGCATATGTTCGCCCGCAGCGGCGAACGCGAACAAGCTATGTTCGCCGGGAACTATTCGCCGGCGAATAGTTTGGGACATCACTACCAGGGAGTAATTCTGATTGCCTGATTGGAGTCGGAAGGGAATTTATTTCTCCTAAAGTGAGGAAATTTGCCTTCTACATAACAGTTTTTTTTTTTTTTTACTTCCTCTGGATCAACATGCAGGACAACAGGCTGAACTGGATGTACAGATCTCTTTTTTCAGCCTTATAAACTATGTTACTATGTTATAAACTATGTATGTATCTCAACTGACATCAGACACCCACAGCCAGGATTCGTTGTGTTCCTCTAACACCACACTTAGTCGACATTGCCCAGGAACAAGCTCTGTGCCCTCACCTGTCCTGAACCTGTCTCTTTCTTTTTCTGCTCCTTCTGCTCAGGAAGCATTGTATACTGTAGGCTCTGTTGTGTTTTTCAGGCAGGATGAGATTATTGAGGACAGTCAGCAGCTACTGCCTAGCCAAGATTAGAGGAGAGGTCCGCTGCTTCCTCCTTTGAGAGTGCAACTAGCAGCGATGAGAGTTACGTGGGAGCAGGTGTTGTGAGCGGTCAGTGATACAGCCATGAGACTGGTGAGGGTGACATAAGTGTATGCAGACAGTAGTGGATGGTGATGTAAGCGATCACAAGCGGGTGAAGATGTGGCTTCATCATTATCATCAGGAGCTAAGGGTGGTAGCTTGTGCATGAGACTGTGGCAGGATGGCAGGGTGAGCCAGCAGGGTACAAGCGTGGCCGTGAGTCAGCAGGTTGGCAACAGTGTGAGATCTGGAGCCACCAAATGTACCTGTGTTAGACCATCTGCTATTTAGGAGCTTACCTGTCCAGAAACAACTAGCAGAGCATGGATTCACAGAGGCAATGGCAGGCAGTCAGCATGCAATGGTGGGAATAAAATGCCATACTCACCGATGTGGGAATTTTTCCTCCAGTCATCAGAGGACATCATGGCCATATGTAGGATCTGTGGGCAGAAGGTAAAGCGCAGCCAGAGGGCCAATGTTAGCACCACCGCCCTGTTTCAACCCATGTTGCATCACCTTAAAGTGGCCTGGGAAAACCATGGCACTGAAGTAGCGGTACAGAGACACACTAACCGCTGCATCTCACAGTGGCCCGCACCCCTTCGCCAAAAGTTAAGGCTCCACCACCTCAGCAAAAGGGAGCTGTTTTTCCTTTCCATAATCTACTTATCCTGATGATTCTCCACTTCCTCCTTTTCTTTGCGCAATATATCCAGCAATCGATCACTGAGGCGATTGCAAAAAGACAACAGTGTGCACTCATCCCTCGTGGCAGAAGCTGAACGTGCTTCTGGTACTACAGTCCTTCTCTTTCCATGTGGTTGACTCTGCCCATTTTAGAGAACTGATGGTTGTGCAGAGCCAAGGTGGAGAGCCCCAAACCGTCATTATTTCTCTAAAAAAAGGCTGTACCAGCCCTGCACACGTATGTTGAGCAGAAGGTGGGCCAGTCCTTGAGCCAGTCAGTGTCTGGTACAGTTCACGACGGCACCACTGTGTGGAGCTGTAACTATGGTCAAGGACAATATATTTCCTTTACAGCCCACTGGGTAAAAGTGGTTCCAGCCCAGGCACACCAGCAACTTGGCCAGGTGATGGAGCTGCCGCCTTTGTGTTCTCATGCTGTGATTCCGGTGCCAATGTCCTCCACCTTGTCCTCAACCTCCACTGTAGGCAGAGTTCTAAATGGCCCTCCAGCATACCACCTATGCAGAGCACAGCAGTGTCACACTTTTATGCAAATGTACAGCCAGGGTGAACAGAGTCACATTGGAGATGAACTGCTCCATGTCATACTGGCTGTCTCTTCACCAACTGAAGATTGGAACCATGGTCACCAATAAGAAAGTTTTCTCCATGTTGCGTCAAAGAGGACTGACCCATGTCCCCTACATGGTGCATGTCTTTAATCAGGCTGTAACCAAGTTTATGAAGTCTTCCACCAAACTGCAAGACGTCTTGAAAATGACTAGGAAACTGTGCATGCACTCCAGTCACTCTCACCTTGCAAAGTATGTCCTCACCTTGCAAAACACGCAAAATAGTGAATAGTAGAATAGCTGAATATTGTTTCCCAACATCGCCTCATATGCAACATTTCCACACGTTATAACTCTGCCCTCCACATGTGGGAACGACTAATTGAACAGAGGAAGGCCATGAACAATTTCTTGATGATGCAGGCGGACAGGAGTTGTGTAACTTAGCCAGTGGCAACTTATGTGTGAAACCTGCAGTTTCCTAAGGCCCTTTGAGGAGGCCACTTTATCTGTCAGTTGCCAGGACTACGGGATGAATTATGTCATTCAATTCCTTCATGTTCTAGAGCAGATGGTGATGAATTTGGCTGGCCAGGGGACAGGAGATGTGGCACCTACATCTCAAGGCCAGCTGAGACCTGTGGGGGTTGAACTGATGAAGAAGGAAGATGATGATGAGGGGGAGGGCATTAACGCCCAGGAAATGTATACAGAAATGGGTGGTTTGTCTGCACAAGCGACAGGAGAGAAGCAGAAGGAGCTGGAGGGTGATAAGGAAGACCAGGCAGATGACCCTGACAGACCATTGCAGTATGCAGTGGAGATGGAGGCAGGGAGACCCTCCAAGTCCCTTGCACAAATGGCCAGATGCATGCTGAGTGGCTTGAGTAATGACAGCCACATTATCACGATTCGGCAGAGGGATGACAACTGGCACTCCAGGATGTTACACCCTCGGTACCGGGCCAAAATGGGGGTATTTTTTTCACCTACTTAGAAGGGTGATAAGCTTAATAATTATAGAGACATCCAATGTAGTGATGAGCAGCAGGGGCTATATTCGAATTTGCAATATTTCACAAATATTTTGTAGAATTCAAGATTTTTTTATTGAATACGAAAAATCGGCAATGTAAAAATCGTGTAATACAAATTCTTAAACCGAAGTCGAGAAGGGTAAACAACCAGTAATTGGTGTTGTCCAAAATGCGTAAAATGCCTGGTTCACGGGAAAGGTAGCTTAACATAAAGTTCTCTTTAAACTTCCATGGAATTTATTAATGTTCTGCTGTCCATTCAAGGAGACAGTTTACCGCAAACCGTCAGCCACCAACTCCCTTTCTACATTTTAATAGCTCCAATCATAAGAATGTTAAGAAATCCGTTCCATATGGTCAATTTATTCGCCTTAGGCTACTTTCACACTAGAGTTCGGCTGTCCGCTCGTGAGCTCCGTTTGAAGGGGCTCACGAGCGGACCCGAACGCTTCCGTCCAGCCCTGATGCAGTCTGAATGGAGCGGATCCGCTCAGACTGCATTAGTCTGGCGGCGTTCAGCCTCCGCTCCGCTCGCCTCCGCACGGACAGGCGGACAGCTGAACGCTGCTTGCAGCGTTCGGGTGTCCGCCTGGCCGTGCGGAGGCGTGCGGATCCGTCCAGACTTACAATGTAAGTCAATGGGGACGGATCCGTTTGAAGATGCCACAATATGGCTCAATCTTCAAGCGGATCCGTCCCCCATTGACTTTACATTGAAAGTCTGGACGGATCCGTCCGAGGCTATTTTCACACTTAGCTTTTATATGCCAATATAATGCAGACGGATCCGTTCTGAACGGAGCCTCCGTCTGCATTATTATGATCGGATCCGTTCAGAACGGATCCGATCGAACGCTAGTGTGAAAGTAGCCTTAGACGAACCAACAGTACACAGGAAGGCTACATCAGACAGTCTAAGGAATTATAAAATAGGTTGCTATGCAGAGGGTATGTGAAGATAGAGATAGAAAGTGCTAAGAAAAAAACTGGGTCGTTCTCACAGGAAGAGCTTCTAAGTAGGGCAAAATGCAACATACATAAAAATGAAAATATGTTTGTGTTCACATTTAAATACAGCCCTGCGCTGAGTCAGTAAGACGCATCATACATGAGAATTGGGATATTCTAAAAGATGAAACTGGCTTATCAAACCTCACTGGGACAGACCTATAATAGCTTTTAGAAGATGCCACACTATTAAAGACAAATTAGTTAGAAGCAGAATACGAGCAAGGCCAGCCAGTAATTGGTTAACTTTGAGTAAACCTACAGGCAATTATAAGTGTGGATTCTTCTCCTTTTGTAGTTTTAACAGCCAGCTAAAATACTTAATGTTTGGAGGAGTTTTCACACACAGTCACACAATTCATGACATGTAGAAGCACTTACGCTGTCTACCTAGTTAAATTTACATCGGTAAGATGATACACCCTCTCTTTGAAAGGTTCAGGGAGCACCTTAACTCCTTGAGGACCGGGAAAGGCTGCATTACGTTGATTGAGCATGTCTGTAATTCCCATGGATGCGATCCACATTGCCGCAACTTCTCAGGTATAGAGCTGGAGCCGAACATGCCCTACGGGGGTGACTGTGTGCAGTGTTCACTTCAGATGGAAAAAAATGACGAATATTCTAAAAAACTAATATATAGCACTATATCGAATATAGTGCTATATATTTGTTTTTTAGAATATTCGTCATTGATGAATATTCTAAAAAAAAACTAATATATAGCACTATATTGAATATAGTGCTATATATCTGTTTTTTTTTAATATTCGTCTTTTTTTTACAAAAGAAAATCGACAATGTAATGATTGCGTAATATGCGAATATTATGCGATCAATACAGGCGTGGTTCAAAAAGGAATATATAGCACTATATTGAATATAGTGCAATACATTTGTTTTTTAGAATATTCAGCATTTTTTTCCATCTGAAGTAAACACTGAACACTGTTCACTTCAGATGGAAAAAAATGACAAATATTCTAAAAAACAAATGTATAGCACTATATCGAATATAGTTATATATATTAGTTTTTTAGAATATTTGTCATTGACGAATATTCTAAAAAACAATTATATAGCACTATATTGAATATTTGTCATTTTTTTCCATCTGAAGTCTGATTCCTCCCTGCTTATATTGCTTGACAAGTAACTTAATCAGGGAGGAAACATAACTTCAGATGGAAAAAAATGACAAATATAAAAAAAAAAAAAATATATAGCACTATATTCAATATAGTGTTATACTGTATATTCCTTTTTGAACCGCGCCTGTATTGATCGCGTAATATTCTCATTTCATGCGATCATTACATTGACAATTTTTTGAGTAAAAAAAATATGAATATTCGAAAAACAAATATATAGCACTATATTCAAAATATTCACAAATTCTCGAAGTCGCGATATTCACGATAAATATTCATAATTCAAATATTTGCGCTTGACACTAATGCTGAACCCTTGCCCTGTGTGCTAGAAAGCCTAGCTACACCTCTTGTCTACTCTAAAAAAGTATCAAGGGGATGAAATTGTTGATGCTGCACTTGTCCCTACTGAAAATCTGGTGGCCTTTTCAAAGGGCCTAAGACAACATGACAGGTATCTTTAATGAGCTCTCATTACCTGGCCTCCAAACAACACATGCTCCCTGCTGAGGTGGCCTGGTGCATAATGAAATCATTTGCAGCTTTATGCTGCTCATACAGATGCTTTAGCATATGCAATGAGGAATTCCACTGAGTTGGAATGTCAAGGATCAAACAATGCTATGGCATAGGCTTCTTTTGCTGCAAGTCCAAGAGGGGCGCTCCATGACATATAACAATGGATGATATGTGAGCCCAGTCTCCTAGACAGTCTCCAAGCCACTGTACTTTTTCAAAAAGCATTGCATGGCTAAATTTATGAGGCATTCAATGCAGGAAGCATGTATTATTTTCCCCAAAGGCAGAATGGCTACGATGTTTTCTACCTGATGCACTTTAGCAATTGATCAGCTGTGTGACTACTCTCAACCAGGCTGATCAGCTATAGCACAGCTTGACAAGCTTCAGTTTACACGTATGATAGGAGAAAGAAGGAGTGGGAGTGACGCTCTGCACTGCTTCTGTTGGGGATTAAAGGATGTCCATGGAGGAGAACATGGAGGAGGTGGATAAGTGCCTTGTGTGTAAATCAAACCAACACAAATGTGGTGTCAACAGGACCTGGCCTTTTTTCCTCATGTACTGCCACACCACTGCCATGAAAAACATTGACCAAGTGGGCAATCAAAGACATGTACTGCCCCTGCCTGTAAAGCTGCTCCAGGAGCACACTGAGACATGTAGTGGTGGGCGCGAATATTCGAATCGCGAATATCGGTACTTCGAGAATTTGCAAATATTTAGAATATAGTGATATATATTCGTAATTCTGAATATTCTAGATATTTTTTTTTTCATCAGTAACCTCCCTTCTTGCTTGTGGGCCAATGAGGAGGCTGCAATGTGTTTGTCTGAGCTTGGCAACATCCCTAGCAACCAATAGGAAAGTTGCCTACCCCTTACTATATAAGAACCTCCCCAGCAGCCATATTCTATAGTTTTTTTTTTAAGTTCTGAGAAAGACAGCAGTGTCATTGCTGTGCTCTGTGCTTTCCACACTACATTAGGTAGATAGTTAGATAGCTAATATATATATATATATATATATATATTTTACAGATAGTTAGTGGGAGATAGTCAGTGTAGGGTATATCCTGATATAGTGTAGCTGTTGTAGTGTAGGGCGCTAGGTAGTGTGATAGGTTCTGCTGTCCATACATACATGCAGACCTGCTAAAATTTTATTTTCACATATTGCACCAAAATTTTTGCATTATTAGTGCCGATTAGTGCAATTGTGAATATATTGGAGCACTGTAACTGCATATAAAGGCATTTTTAATGTTCTGCCAACTATTTTCTCCTCTGATGTTACTCCCTGCTCAGCACTCCGATCCAGCTCTCAACACAGAATTATCATCATCATCTTGCCTGCCACTTTGTTAGACTGTGATATATATCATTGTGGGCTTCTGGGCCCACCTTCTGTTTCCTGGCTCTGTATTTGTCCTGAGTTCCACTGTCACTACCTCTGACCCTGGGTAGGGGGGGATGAAAGAACAAAAATCTACCACTACCACCACTGACCCTAATGCCACTATTACGACCACCACCACTAAAAACACAGCTATGTATAGGTCTTCCACCTCTGCCTGACACTGGCAGTCAAACACTGACTATTTTCACACAATATATCAACAGGGAGACTATATTAAGTATCTTCCATAGCACATGGTGGGCTTTTGTTGACTCTTCTTAGGAAAAAAAAGACCCATGTAACAGCAGCTGCTGTGCGCCGCTGTTACCTTGCTTACCACCATTGTTCCTGGCGCCGTGTTCAGTGGTGATCTGCGGCCGGTGCTTCCCATTTACCTCTGCAGTCCTGGGCTCTGTCTCGTGTGGGTGCTGTTGTTCTGGGATCCGCTTCACAGTTTGCTTTCAGTCCTGGCCACAGCATGCTTGCTGCTTGTTTCCTGCAGCACTTCCTTAAGGGCCGTTGCACATCACTTCCTGGGTTTTATCAGTTAGGTCATGTGACCTCTCTGACCTATCCTAGCCCTCCTGCGCATATATAAGTGGCTCAGCCCCTTTTCCAGATGTCTCAGTGTCAAGGTCCTTGTGTCTTGCTAAGGTTTCTGTTTTCCAATAGTGTTCCTGTGTTCCTGACTCGTATCTGTATTCCTGGCCTCTGCTACCTGTTAGATCCCTATCTGCTTGCCTTGACACTCCTGTTGCCGACCTGGATTGTCTGACATGTGCCGCCTGCCCTGAACTTTTGCCTGGTTGACTACGCCTCTGCCTCATCCTTCGGTCCTGCACCTCGGGTACCTTTCTTAGATACCTCCTGGTACGCCTAGACCAGATGACTCGTATGCCTATCCTCGAGAGTTAGCAACCTGATATTCCCCTCGGGAAAGTCTATCCCCACCATCAGGGGTACTGTGAAGATCCAGGGGTTCACATAGAAAACACCCTTAGAGGAGGTAGGACATGTGGCAAAGTGGGTTCACACACGCTGGTTTGTGACAGTACACTGAGGCCGTGGACCCTGCTGGTCACACCAAGCCTGTCGTTCAGGAATTGTTACATGAAGTGAGGCGTCAGAGCGAATGTCAGGATGTCATGATGCAGTTCATGCAAAATTTTGCTGCTCGTCTGGATGCCATCTCTTCTCCAGCTACTGCAGGGTTGCCAGCCACTGCTACCCCTGCAATACCCACACCGGTGAATCAGTATTTGTGTGCTGCTGGTGTGCAACTCCCTCTGCCTTCCGCTATGGTAGAGATCCAAAAACCTGTTGTGGATTCCTGAACCAGTGCCTGATCCAATTTGAGTTGCATGGGCCAGAGACCACTAATCTACAGTCTTTCCTGGCTAACTTCCGGCTGGTCTTTGAAGAGCCCGGCCACACGTCCTCCGCAGCATCAGCTCTGCTGCATCTAGGAAGGGTTCCTTGTCTGTGGGTCAGTACGCCATCAAGTTTCGTAACCTGGCTGTTGAACTTGCATGGAACAATAAGGCTCAACTGGCGGTGTTCTGGGAGGGCCTTTCTGACCGGAATAAGGATAAATTAGCTGGTCGCGACCGTCCATCTACTCTGAGTGACCTGATCACCTTGGCTACAAGGATAAATATCCGTTTTAGGGAACATTCTAAGGAGGTTGCATGCGCCAGAAGACCACCTCATTTGGCTCCATCCCTCCAGCAGCCGGTTTTTCCTCTAGTGTCCACCCCATCTGTAGAGCCCATGCAAATAGAGCGCCTTTGATTGTCTGACCAGGAACATTTACACTGCAAAGCAGGTAACCTGTGTCTGTATTGTGGAGGCAAGGTCCACTTTTTGTGCAATTGTTCACAGAAGCACGGAAATGCCAATGTCTAGGATCAGTTGGAAAGGTGGTCCTAGACAAGAAGAAGTCTTCTCAGAAACTTTCAGTTCCGGTGACCCTCTCTCACAAGGGAGTCACGCTGTCTGTGCCTGCATTCTTGGACACTGGGTCAGCCAGTAACTTCATTCAGAAAACACTGGTCCATCAGTACAGGCTTCATACCATCCGTCTGGAAAGGTCTTTGTCAGTGGCTTCCGTAAATGGACTGCCACATCCCGAACCTGTGCTTTCTGTTACTCTGCCCCTTAAATTGCAAATAGGGGTTCTGCATTCGGAGATGATCTCCTTCTATGTGCTGACAGCGTCTGTGAATCCGGTTATCCTTTGTCTTCCCTGGCTGCGTCAGCACACTCCAGTTCTGACTTAGCACTCCGGTCTGATTCTGCATTGGGGATCATCCTGCCAGTCCACCTGCTTATCAGAGGTTCATCCTGCTTCCTCGCCTACTGTACCTGTAGACCTGCCTGGACTTCCGCAGCAGTATGACAGTTTTGCAGATATATTCAGTAAGAAAGAGGCCGAGACCCTGCTTACTCATCGTCCTTATGATTGTCCCATTTACCTTATGCCTGGTGCCACTCCTCCTCGTGGTTGAGTCTACCCACTCTCACTTCCTGAGTAGTGTTGGGCTTGAATATTCGAATAGCGAATATTATTCTCGAATATCGGCACTTTGACAATTTGCGAACATTTAGAATATAGTGATATATTCGTAATTTTGAATATTCTCTTCTTTTTTTTTTGATTTTTCAACAGTAACCTCCCTTCTTGCTTGTGGGCCAATGAGGCTCCGGGGATCAAACGTCTTCACAAAATTGGACCTGCACAGTGCATACATTCTTATCTGCATTCAAAAGGGCGATGGGTTGAAGACTGCTTTCAACACTGAAGATGGACACTACGAGTATCTCGTCATGCCCTTTGGTATGTGCAATACTCCTGCAGTATTCCAGGAGTTGGTAAACAATATTTTCCGGGACCAGCTCTATGTCTGCTGATAGTGTACCTGGATGATATACTGATCTATTCTTCAGAATTGACCACTTACCGGAAGCATGCACGTTTGGTTTTTCTATCGGTTGAGAGAGAATTGACTTTATGCCAAACTCGAGAAATATATCTTTGAAAAATCTTCCGTACCGTTCCTCGGATACATAATCTGCCAGGTTGCAGATGGATCAGCAAAAAATTGAATGCAGTAATGGACTGGCCACACCCACAGGGTCTTCGTGCTATACAACGTTTCCTTGGATTTGCTAATTTCTATCGTCAGTTCATCCCGAACTTTTCATTTCTTACATCTTCTATCTCCGCTCTTAATAAGAAAGGGGTGAATGTCAGAGACTAGACTCCTGAGGCGAAGGCCGCCTTCGTCCAATTAAAAAGGTCCTTTGCTTCTGGACCTGTTCTGCATCATCCCGATGTCTCCTGCCAATTCTTTTTAGAAGTGGACGCCTCCTCCATAGGGGCAAGATGTTTACATGTGGATTTTCCTCCAAGCTCTTCTCCCCTGCTCAGAAGAATTACTATATAGAAGACAGAGAGTTTCTGCCCATAAAACTTGCCGTGGAAGAGTGGCGTTATCTATTGGAGGGGGCTCAACATCCAGTGATTCTTTACCAACCACAGTAATCTTACATATCTGCATATGGCCCAGCGTCTGAACCCTCGCCAAGCCAGATGGGCACTCTTCTTCTCCCGTTTTGATTTTGAGCTTCACTGTTTCCCAGCCGAGAAGAACATCAAGGCAGATGTTCTGTCGCAGTCATTTTATTTATCTGACCAGCAGGAGGAGCCCCAGTACATTGTAGATCCTACTCGCTTGATCACAGTGGCTCCTGTTCTGGTAAAAGACATTCCTCCCAGGAAGACATTCATGCCATCTGCCAAGAGAAAATGTATTCTAGCTTGGGGGCACAACTCCAAACTGGCTGGTCATCTGGGTGGTCGTGGACCGCTTCTCCAAGATGGTGCACTTCATTCATTTGGCTGGACTTCCCTTGGCTGCAGAACTTGCTAAACTGTTCATGAGACACAGTATTCCACTTGCATGGTCTACCTTGCCATATTGTTTCCGATCGCGGAGTCCAGTTTACCTCTAAGCTCTGGAGAGCTCTTTGCCGGCTGCTAAAAATTGTGATGGACTTCTCTTTTGGTTATCATCTACAGACCAACGGGCAAGTAGTGTGGGTCAATCAAATATTAGATAACTATCTCCGGCATTTTGTTTCAGCCCAACATGAAAACTGGGTACAATTACTACCTTGGGCTGAACTCTCCTATAGCAACCACTCTAGTGAGTCTACTGGATCCTCTCTGTGGTTTGTCTTTTATGGACATCACCCTTGTACTCCTCTTCCTGTTCCTACTTCTTCTAGGGTACCAGCTGCGGATTCCTCTTGTAGGGATTTTTTGAAGATTTGGCGTGACACCAAGGACTGCATCAACAAAGCGGTGATCCGCATGAAAGCGAATGCAGACAAGAGAAGAAGAAAAACGCTTCAGTTCTCATCTGGAGATAAGATACGGTTCTCTTCTAAAAAAATCTACTTAAAGGATCCCAGTTTCAAGTTAGCTCCTAGGTTCCTTGGACCCTTTGAAGTATTGAGGAGTAGTGATGAGCGGCAGGGGTCATATTCGAATTTGCAATATTTCGCAAATATTTTGTAGAATATTCGTAGAATATTAGAAAATTCAAAAATTCACAATTCTTTTTTTTACTCGAAAAATCGGTAAGGGTCATAATTCGAATTTTCGATTCAAATTTTTTATTGCAAATTTTTCAACTTACAACTATTAGACAAAGAAGATTATAGCACCATATTAGATAAATTGCTCTATATTCGATTTTTTTTTGAATATTCGCTATATTGCTATAACTTCGTTTTTTTGAATATTTGTAATATTCTAAAACAAGAATATATAGCAATATAGCGAATATTCGAAAAAAAAACAAATATAGAGAAAAAATTGCAAACACTACTACTCTTAAAGTCAAGTATATTGCAACCTTCTTATTGGCCCACAAGCTAGAAGCAGGGAGGGATAATGTGTACTGATAAAAAATAAAATAAAAATTTGAATATTCGAAATTACGAATATATATAACTATATTCAAATTATTCGCGAATTTTCGAAGTACCTATTGTAGTAACTATTGAGGAGGATCAACAAAGTAAAATATATAAGTTACGTCTGCCTGTGTATTACTAATCCTTAATCGCTTCTCGACGGCTCCTTCTACTCCTACTCTGGTATCTGAAGATTTTGACGAGAAATTTGAGGTCAAAGACATAGAAGTGTGGTAAGAAGACCTACTATCTTGTGGACTGGAAGGGCTTTGGTCCTGAGAAGAGATCTTAGGAACCAGAGAAAAACATTCATGCTCCTAGCATGAATAAAAAGTCTCAATGTGGACTCAAGAAGAGGGGTCGTCAGGGGGTGCTGTAACAGCGTCAGGGGGTGCTGTAACAGAGTCTGGGACACGTATGCGAATTAATAATTCCTTTTTCTTGATCATGGGCAAGACTCGGATCAGGCTTCTTATCGTGCCCAGGCTCCATGTTTCTGACTCATTTATAGTAACTACAGACTTCACTGCATTCACCTGATCCATGGCGTCTACATAATGGAGATGGCTTACAAAAACAATTCGCAAGATATGTCATTATTTGATCTTAATGCCAATGTCCTAACCTCGCCTGTGAAAATGACCTAGAAGACCATTAGTGGCAAGCGCCTGTTTAGTATCTTTCCGACGCGATTACTGAGAAGCAATAAGCAGAGGGAAAATCTCTTTTAATTGCGCTTACTATTTCTTCTCAGAGAATCGCAGATGGAAAATTGCATATAAGACACTCACTGTGCGATTAACTGTTATTGACTCCGGCCTCTCCCTACTTAGTGCGCTAAACACACTTGCGCTGACTAGAAATAAGTCTCCCTACCTTTCCCCCAATCCATCCCATTCACTTTACTGCAGCAACACACAGATGCTGAGGGTCGCCTTTTACTAGTCAAAGGTTTAATAGCAACCCGCAAATTCACTTTAGCAAATCTATATGTACCAAATAAATCTCCTGTACACTGGCTTTTGAAAGCCCTAGACACACTAAAAGTTGTTGCTGAAGGGCAGATAATCTTAGGTGCCGACTTGAACTTGGTAATGGACCCCGTCATTGACTCATCTTCAGCCAAATCCCGTGTAACACAAAAACTTCTCAGCAAACTACATAAGAAACTACAAGAACTACGTTTGGTAGATGTATGGCATAGCCTTCATCCCACAGCCAAGGACTTCTCTTTCTATTCAGTTCCACATGGAACGTATCAGCGACTTGATCACATATTGACTTCTGCATCTCTCCTTCCCTCTTTTAGGTCAGCAGAGATAGGAACCATCACTTTATATGGCCATGCTCCTTGCTCGGTGACCTTCACCCTGGCCTCCCTACCACAAAGGAACTGGAGTTTGAAGTTAAACGAATCCCTGCTGAACAATCAACTACATTTGAATCAGGTCAGGTCAGGACTCAGTTGATGGAGTACTTTGCGCTTACCTCACCCACACACAGCTCTCAACCTATTGTCTAGGAAGCCCACAAGGCATTTATTAGAGGTTGCTTCATTTCCCTGGGTACCAGAGTTAAAAAGGAACAGCAACAAGCAGTAGATACGCTATTGGCTGACATAGCGACAATTGAGAGAAAGCATAAGGCTACACAGCGTAGTGAGCATCAAATAGCACTGACAGAACTCAGACTTAAACTCCGGGACCTACTTAGCCATAGAGTAGCGAAGCAAATGATGAATTTTCAACACAAGGTCTATGCTCATGGAGATAAGGGGGGAAAACTGATGTCATCCTTGCTTAAGAAAACTAAAAATATTACTCATATCTCCTCTATAAAACAGCTAAATGGCAATGTGACCAGCGACACTCCAGAAATAGCCAGGGCTTTTAAAGAGTTCTACTCAGAACTATACAACTTACACCAGATAGGTACCCCTGAGAAAGAGCTTCAAAGGGAGCGCCATATCAGGGACTTTTTGGATTCTCTACATCTCCCAAAACTAACACCAGAAAATTCAAATCGCCTTGTTAAGCCGATATCAACTGAGGAAGCGCTCAACATCCTCAAAACTTTCCCACCTGGGAAAAGCCCAGGGCCCGATGGCCTGCCTTTATTATACTACAAAAAACTGCAGGACATTCTCATCCCCAGGTTCACAGAAGTCTGTAACGCACTTATGCAAGGAGGCTCTATGCCCAAACAGACTCTCGAATCTCACGTCACCTTGATCCCTAAAGAAGGGAAAGACCCCTTGAGCTGTGGAAGCTATCGTCCGATTTCCCTCTTGAACTTGGACCTAAAATGGTGGGCTATAATTTTAGCATGTAGATTAGGCAAGCTCCTACCAGATTTGATAGGCCATGAACAATCGGGATTTGTCCAAGGCCGAGAGGGAAAAGACAATTCCCACAGGATATTTCATGCTATACACATAGCTCATAGGAAAAAGATACCCCTGGCCCTATTAAGTATAGACGCTGAAAAGGCGTTTGACAGAGTCAACTGGTTATTCATGAAGTTGACTCTGCAACGCATTGCCTTCCCAGACACTTTCACAAAAGCGATATTTACCCTTAACTTTTAATCTGGCGTATGGATTTTGGTAAACGGTACACTGTCACCATCTTTCGCTATAACAAACGGAACCAGACAGGGATGCCCTCTGTCCCCCTCACTTTTTATATTAGTGATTAGAAACGCTACTGCAACTAGTTAGGCAATCCCCTGATATACCTGGAGTTCAATACGATGGAAAGGAATTAAAATGTACTGCGTTTGCAGATGATTTACTGTTTCTGGTTGCGAATCCAGAGAAAGGGCTAGATCCACTGGTGAAAAGCATAGACCAGTATAGTTCTCTATCGGACTTTAAAGTTAACCATACCAAATCAGAGATACTGAACATCTCTCTACCAAGATCCAAAATTGCCCCCTTGCGAGCCCGATTCCCATTCAATTGGGCCAAAGGACCTATTAAATACTTGGGAATATCGATCCCTAGCGACACTAATGATCTATACCAGCATAATTACACCCCCCTTTTAGGAGATTTACAACGCATATTACAAACATGTAATCTCCCCTACTTGTCCTGGATGGGACGTAAAAATATTTTAAAGGCCTATGTAATGCCAAAGGTTCTATATGTAATGCAGCTAGTCCCGATATGGCTACCTAAATCGTTTTTCAAGAGTGTGCAGAGTATG